>NC_134688.1:444643029-444943029 GCF_050947455.1 Rhinoderma darwinii | reverse complement strand
TCACCATTTTATACATCTTTTTTGTAATTACTTTATAAAGTGGTTGGTCACTTTGGACAATCATTTTTGTTAGAAGGGTCCCCTGACAAGCTGATTACAGGACGTTCATCTGCTGGGAACCCCAGCAATCAGCGGTAACATGTGGGGAAACTGGGCAGCAAGTATTTAATTTTCCCGCAGCGACACCCCAGTACAAATGGAGAATTACACAGCCCACATTGAAATCAATGGGCTGTCCATGTGATGCAAGGACATGCTCGATGCCCCAGAGCTCTTTAAAGTTGCTCTCTGCCCTTACTAATAGATGAGGGTCCTATTCAAGGTGCTCCCCTCTATTAACTCAGAATTTTTCTAGTATAGAATTGCTTTTTCTAAGCCCGTTAATATTGTTTTTTTTAATTCAAATTATAGAAAACATTTTCTATTAATGGGAATGCAACCAGCTTTTAGGTTTAAAGAGGTTATGTGGAAATTTTTTGTTGATGAACTATCCTTAGGATAGGCCATCAATATAAGCTCAGTGGGGGTCCGAATCTCAGCACCCCCAACACTGACTGAAGTGGCACTTTACTGTTTACCAGGCACAGCGCCGTATACATCGGTAGTGGCCGTACCTGAGATTGCAGCTCAGTCCCATTCTCTTGCATGGGGCCGGAACTGCAATCCCAGGCACAGCAGCTTGAGATGTGTACGGCGCTGTGCTTGTAAACTAGGAAAAGACTAACGCAATGAATGCCCTTTCATTCAGCTGATCGGTGGGGGTGATGGGAGTTCGACCCCCACTAATCTCATAAAAAAAGTCCAGACAACCCCTTTTAGGAGGGAATTTGCATTTATAATATCAGTTGTAGCATTGATAACTATGTTCCTTAAATAAATGCGGTAATAATGAAAAAAACGAAGGGGAGATTCTGGTCTTTCTGATTTTTCCCAAACTGAAAAATAGTATAGGTACATGTGGCTAGGTGAGGTCCCACTCTTGAATACTTTGCCCACATCATTCATTTCTGGTCAATACTAGTAATATGATTGTAGTGGCTATAGTCAGTCTCAGGGCTTATTCAGACGAACGTTGCGTTTTTGCGCGCGCAAAAATAGCGGCGTTTTGCGCACGCAAAAACCACTTGACAGCTCCGTGTGTCATCCGTGCATGATGCGCGGCTGCGTGATTTTCGCGCAGCCGCCATCATAGAGATGAGTCAAGTCGACGTCAGTCACTGTCCAGGATGCTGAAAGAGTTAACTGATCGGCAGTTAACTCTTTCAGCACCCTCGACAGTGAATGCCGATCACAATATCGAGAAACCTGTTAAAAAAAAAAAAAAAAGTTCGTACTTACCGAGAACTTCCCTCCCGGACGTTGCCTTGGTGACGCGTCCTTGGTGACGCGCCTCTCTTGACATCGGGCCCCACCTGTGCCTGTGCTTGGCCTGTGATTGGCTGGAGCTGTCGCTTGGACTGAATTGTCCTCCCGGGAGGTCAGACTGGAGGAAGAAGCCGGGAGTTATCGGTAAGTCAGAACTTCTTTTTTTTTTTACACGTTCATGTATATTGGGATCGGAAGTCACTGTCCAGTCCAGAGTGCTGAAACAGTTTAACTCTTTCAGCACCCTGGACAGTGACTATCTCCTGACGTCGCGTACCGGAAATTTTTTTGCCGGGTTCGGCCAAAACGAGTTCGGCCGAACCCGGTGAAGTTCGGTTCGGTTGTCCGGGTTCGCTCATCTCAAAGACACTCCGTTTGGATGTTTGTAAACAGAAAAGCACGTGGTGCTTTTCTGTTTACATTCATCCTTTTGACAGCTGGTGCGCGAAACAGGCAGTTCACACGGAAGTGCTTCCGTGCGACCTGCGTGGTTTTCACGCACCTATTGACTTCAATAAGTGCGTGATGCGCGAAATACGCGGAGATATTGACCATGTCGCGCTTTTTGCGCAGCGGACAAATGCTGCGCAAAAAGCACGGACTGTCTGTACTGCCCCATAGACTTGTATTGGTCTGTGCGTGGCGCGTGAAAACCACGCGGCCCGCACGGACCCAATACACGTTCGTGTGAATCCCTCCTCATAGTAATGCACACAGTACCAGCCTCAGAGAAGTCCTAGGTCTACCAGTCTCATAATAGTTCCCAAAGTTAATGTTCACCATTTTGTTTTTAGATCCAAAACTGTGTGCTGATTAATTTCATAATATATCTGTATAGGGGAGCTCTGTTTTCCTCACTTGATAAATGATGTATGCATATAGTCACCACTAGGGGGAGCTAACTGCATATGGATTTGTGCAGCTAGTATTAAACTCATTGGCGGATGTATGAATCTGTATGCAGTGAGATCTCCTAGCAATGGTTGCAGGTAGCCACTATGACAGTGTTATGGCAATCAGGGCAAGCAGTCGCTTGTTCTGCCTCATTGACTGGACAGTCTCATAGTAAGGCTGGATTTACACGAGCGTGTGCGTTTTGCGCGCGCAAAAGGTACTTAACAGCTCTGTATGTCAGCCCCGTATGATGCGTGGTTGCGTGATTTTCGTGCAGCCGCCATCATTATGACACTCTGTTTGTATGTTTGTAAACAGAAAAGCACGTGGTGCTTTTCTGTTTTCATTCATACTTTTTACAGCTGTTGCGCAAATCACGCGCGTCACACGGAAATGCTTCCGTGTGCTGCACGTGATTTTCACGCACCCATTGACTTCAATGGGTGTGTGATGCGCGAACAATGCACAAATATAGGACATGTCGTGAGTTTTACACAGCGGAGACGCTGCGTGAAAATCACGGACTGTCTGCACGGCCCCATAGACTAACATAGGTCCGTGCGAGGCGCGTGAAAATCACGCGCTTTACACGGACCTATTATACGTTCGTCTGAATAAGCACTAAGTCACAAAGGATTTGGCAGTTTCACTCTCACACACTTCTTCTTCCTTCTCTCCTGTCAGCAGTTTGGAAGTTTCTTGTGAACAGTGTCTTCTTTAACATGCATCCTCTTCCTGTGTTGATAACTGTCAAAGAAGGGAGGTTTAGAAAAAGGATATCTTTGCAGCAGGTCTTTATAAAAGTAATCAGTCCTGCTAAGACAGTGCTTGTAAATTCATGTTAGAGCAGCAGTTTGTGCTCCAGAGCTGCTTTTCATACTATGATTAGGGATTGAAGTTGCAACCATTGTCAGCCACCATGGAGATTTGTGATTTTTCACCCAGTCTTTTACACAGTACAGTCAGATCCTGCAGTCTCCTCCCTGTATGTGTGTCAGTCTTGTGTGAGTTACACTGTTACATTTATTAAGGTATAATTGAGTGACAGGATAACAAAATAATAACTGCATAGAAAACAGCTATTTATATATTATATATTTATATTTTTATAAATTTTTAATTTTTTGGGGTAAATTTTTATTTTTACTTTTTAAAGGGTTGTCTCATGTAGACAATCGTGGTCCATAAGACCTATTAGGAATATCATATAATTTCCTGCTTGTAAATCCCTTTATGAGCCAGAACAGAGAGCTGGATGGCCTGGCATTCATCTGGATGGCCGCCATGTAATACTCCATTCAACCTACAGTGGCCACTGCAGGGGAAATGCTGGGCAAGACACGGCTTTCCCTGGCAAAATAAGCTATTTCTCGGGGTTGCAGGGAGCCGAACAAGAAACAACCCCTTAAACTAAAATGGATGTTTTTATTATGTTAATACATAGGAAGGAAAATGTATACTACTATAAAAACTGCATTGTAAAACAAATAATAATTTCAACACCATAATAAACCGATAAAAGACCATTGAGAAGATTTAGATCCAAACTGTATTTTTCCTTGAGTTTATAATTGCCTAAAGGCAAATAGAATCAGTAATACTTGACGGGATTTTTATTTGTCTTGTTTTATAATCACCGCGTCCAGTATATAACGATCCATAAAGGAATAAATTCCATTACTTACTATTTCCAATGTGCTCTGGTAAGTTTGGTTTAATATCAATTTGTTTATTGCTTTCACGGTTGTGGAACAATAGTATATCGTTTATTTATGATGTTATGCAGAAGGGAAATTGAAATTATTTACATTTTATGGGTTGAACGACCTTCGAGTAGTTTATATTAAGGTGAGGAGAAAAATATACATTTGTGTTTCTAATATGTTTGCGTTTTTTTTCTCAAATATATAAAATAATGCTAATAATTAGACAATTAGGGTATGTGCACACGATGAGAGGCTTTTACGGGTGAAATGACAGACTGTTTTCAGGAGAAAACAGCTGCCTCGTTTCAGCCGTAAAAGCAGCTCCTCGTAATATACCAGGCGTCTGTGACGCTCGTAAATCTTGAGCAGCTCTTCATTGAGTTCAATGAAGAACGGCTCAAATTACGTTGCAAAGAAGTGCCCTGCACTTTTTTGCCGAAGCAGTCAATTTACGCGTCGTCGTTTGACAGCTGTCAAACGATGGCGCGTAAATTACAGGTCGTCTGCACAGTACGTCGGCAAACCCATTCAAATAAATGGGCAGATGTTTGCCGACGTATTGCAGCCCTATTTTCAGGCGTAAATCGAGGCATAATACGCCTCGTTTACGCCTGAAAATAGGTCGTGTGAACCCAGCCTCAATAATATTGCCTATTAAATTAACTTTATGCTCACCTGTAATAGTTAGGCCCAGTTCACACAGAGTTTTCTGGTGCTGATTTTGACGCTGAAATCAATGGGAGGCAGAAAAAACATTTTTCGCAGCAAAAACTGGGGCAAGAAAGTGCAGGCAGGTCAAAATGTACCTCAAAGTTCCTGAAAATACTCTGTGTGAACAGGGCCTTATAGAAAACCTAAAATACTCTTTCTCATATGTCCTGATGTTTTAAAACAGAAATTCCAGTAACAATCTCAATCCCATCTTTACAACTTGACGTCACTCCTATTTGTGACAATAATCTTTATGGCTGATTTACTAAGACTGACGTTTCATATGCCAATCTTAGCTTTCTGCTCCGCTGGAGATTTATTAGGAAGTGTGCGCCACTTAATAAATCTGACGGATATTCCTGCTGGCCATGCGTTACACCAGCCATTTTCCCCATTGTACTTAAAATAAAAAATGTCATACTCACCTCTCCCTCCTCTTCTCTTCTCCCCTCCGGGTCCCCTCAGCATGCTGCAGCTCATATACAGTTCTGACGTCGAGCAGCATCAGGGCCTTTTATGCGACGTAGCACTCAACATTCTGAATTCTGGATCACATACAACATCCTGTCGCTGCCCGACCTCAGTACATTGTAAGAGCCGAGGCATGCTGAGGGTATCCGGAGGACAGAAGCAAAAAGGAGCGATGAGGTGAGATAACTTTTTTTTTCTATTATATATAAGGGCAGTCAGATGGGGGTTGGAGATTCTGGGTCCGGCACGGGTCTCTGTCTTGCTAGGCCCCACAGAGTGAAATCTACACCAACTAGGAGCTGGAGTTGATTTCCGCTATAATTTTTCTGGCCTAAATTATAATAAATTTGTCGAGCCGCGGCCGTGCCACCTCTTTTGTTAAGCCGCGCTAGTGGTGAGGGCAGCGTAAAATGCCCAAAAGCTGCAATTTTTAACGCAAATTGCAACTTTTGGGCCTTTTTTTCGAATATATTTAACACCAGAAAACTGGCATAGAAAGGTTGAAAAATTCTTCCCTATATATATTTATTTATGTATTTATTACTTATTTACATTGAAACTTCTCCAAAAGACCACCCCTCTAAGAAGACCACCCCTCATCAAGAGAGATAATAAATAATTTATAGATAGATATCTTTCACTGTGCACTGTCTACAGACTGAATTAGTGACCTCGTAGTTGCATAGATGCTAGACCTGGCATATCTTACCCACTAACTTATATCATCCAGGACCCTCCATATGGAAGAGCAGGGAATTAAACCAAATCAGGGCATTGTACAAAATATGCAAGCTCTGATTTATTTTTTTCTTACCTCATTTTGCCAGTGAGCCCCCAAGGGAATGACATATGGAATCAGGATGACACATTTTTCTATACAGATGTAGCAATTCATTTTAATGATTCTCTTTTTAGCCCCCAGTATAAAGATGACAGAGGAGCGATAAATCAAAGATTAGTTTAAAAATTTTAAAGAAGAGTTTATGTAACTTTTGTGCTGTGTTCACATTGTTAGAAATAGCTGAACTATTTTTTATTTAAAAATAACATTATTTAGTCAGAGAAAATGTCTTTTTTTTAACCCCTTCCCGTCGCAGCCGTTTTTCAGATTTTCATTTTCGTTTTTTCCTCCCCACCTTCCAAAAGCCATAACGTCTTTATTTTTCCGTTGATATAGTACTATGAGGGCTTGATTTTTGCGGGACGAGTTGTAGTTTTTCGTAGCATCATTTATTTTGCCATATAATGTACTAGGAAACGGGAAAACAATTATTTGTGGGGTAGAAAATGAAAAAAAAACAGCGATTCCTCCATGGTTTTTTGCACGCAGTTTTTAGGGAAATCACTGTGCAATTAAAACAACATGTTAACTTTATTCTGTGGGTCAATGCAATTACGGCGATACCAAATATATATAGTTTTTTCTATATTTTACTACTTTTACAAGTAAAATCCTAAGTGTAAAAAAGAAAATGTATTTTGTGTCGCCAAATTCCGAGAGCCGTAACTTTTTTATTTTTCCGTCAATGAAGTGATATGAGGGCTCATTGTTTGCGGGATAAGCTGGAGTTTTTAATAATACCATTTTGGTGTACATCAACGGTTTGATCACTTTTTATTTCATTTTTTGTGGGAGATTAGGTGACTAAAAAATAGAGATTCTGGCGTTTACAACTTTTTTTTCTTACGACGTTCACCGTGTGGGTTAAATAATTATATATTGTAATAGATCAGACTTTTACAGACGCGGCAAAACTAATTATGGTTTTTTTTTGTTTTTTTTTACTATGCTCTAGGGGGAAAATGGGAAAACGTTTTTCTTTTTAACTTTTAATATTAATATTTTTTTTACATAAAAAAAAACCTTTATCTAACAAATTTTTACTTTTTTTATTAGTCCCCCTAGGGGGACTTCAAACAGCGATCGTTAGATCGCTTGCACGATATACTGCAATACTAATGTATTGATCTTAATAGGTGCACAAAGATGGCGGACCTGGGGGCCTTCATTAGGCCCCCAGGCAGCCATAGCAACCATCGCCCCCCGCGACTGCGTTGCGGGGGGGGCGCGATGAGCTGTTAGGCCCCATGCACACGACCGCATCTGCAAATACTGACCGTATATACGGTTCCGTATTTCTTTATAGTCATCAGCAAATCATCAGCAATGTACCCATTTCTGCTGAATGGTATCCGCAAATACGGTCCGTAGTGTATCCGTATTACATACGTATATACGGATCCGTAAAAAAAGAGGCCTGGTTAATGGGAAATCCCCTTTTTATCGCTTAGCAACACTTCTGTATTTGCGGATGGCTATCCATATTTGCGGACGCACCTCCGTAGCCATCCGCAATTTTGGCTTCCCCCATAGACTTCTATGGAGGTGTCCGTGCCGCAATTGCGGACCAAGAACGGACATGCTCCATAATTCCCGGCACAGTTCTGCGGAACAGAAACTCATCCGTAGCGAGACGGAAAGATGACCGCGTTCAATGGAAGTGAATGGGTCAGTTTTTGCAGACCGCTGAGGTTTTTTACGGTCGCGTGCATGGGGCCTTAGAGGGGGTCGCCCCCCTCTTTATAACGATTTAAACGAGATGCCGCTCGTTACTCTGAAGTGTTGGCTATAACAAACAACCGACACGTTGTTAAGGTCACGTCACAACCAAAGAGTGAGAATTGAAACAAAAACTAGGCAAAACTGCGTCTTAATACATGCTGTTTTATTGTAGTTTTGCTGAATTACGGTTGGCTTCCACTATACATAGCTAAAGATTATGGAATACACAGGTCTATGTGGCTGGCACTATATTTATAGCCTAAGATATACAGTGAACTGTGCGGTTGACATTATATTTGAAAACTATGGCATATACTGGGAAGTGTAGCTGGCACTATATTTGGAGACTATGGCATATACAGTACAGGGCAGTGTTGCTGGCTCTACATATAAGGTATATGGCAATCATTGGGCAGTGTCTATCAGATACTATATTTGAAGACTATACCATACACTGGGCAGCATGGCTGGCACGACATATAAGGTCTTTTAAATATTATATGGAGTTCAGGAGGCAAATTAAAAATACAATTTGACCACTGGTGAGGCCAAGATGTCACCTTGTTTTTGCCTGTGAGGCCAATGTAGAAAAAGTTTGAGGAGCCCTGCTACAGGAATTTCAAATTTTATTGCATATTGAAAGATGCCTAGGGGATGAATATTGTGTTGCTATTCAGCAGTTGTATTGTGTTGTGTTTTTTATAACATGGTTGTCAAAGTGTGTAAATGTGTCTAATGTATAGCTATAGCAAAAAAGTATCTTGCTTGTGGCCCCTTTTGATGGAAGCCAATGTAGGCACAAAGTATATAAATATAACTTTATCCATTTCCATGTTTTTCTGTTCTGCTAAGTCAGATCCAAATCACCTATAATATGTCATTCTTGGCAATATTAACATTACCACTGGCCCCTGGTTCTTATGAGAAAGCAGCTTATTATACTTCTCTTATTATTTGTAAAGCCTCCGAGATGAATTATGCATTGCTACAATATATAGTCAATGTGTTCACCTCATGATTTACACTTATCCCATCACTTCATCAGTGCACTATGTGATCTGGTTCTCATCAAATAAATGCAATATTCCAGTAAAAAATGTGTTGTAGTTCCAATTTTTAAAAATGTAAGGCATTGACATAATTTATTAATGTTTACCTACATTTCACATCATCAAATACTTTATATGTCAGTAAGACTCTAGATGCAGTCATCCCTTACTTCAGATGCTTGCTCTAAATTCAGAATGATCACGGAGAATAAGCGGGTTGTTTCATGATAGATGCAGGTCCCACCTCCCATTCACTTCTAACATCTCGGCTGTTTCCAGGTTTCCCGTTCACTTCTGCACTAAGTCTCCGCCTGGATGCAGTGGCCAGCAGCTGCTTCACCAGGCGGAATGGTGTTGGGGCCACCCTATCTAGGGATAGGTGTAGGTCATAGAGGTGGTACTTGAATCTATTACACATGGATGGCATATCCTGTGGATATGCCATAAATGTCTATCATGAGTTAACCCTCTTTAAAGTGAAATGTCCACCCTTGAACATTTTGTCTTTGAGCCCTTGCGAAGATTTGTCAAAATTTTGGAAATGCCCTCTAAAATGATATTCAGACGTGGCAGATTTGTTGCAGAAATGTTTGCAACTGACCTAGTCATATGAGTGGGCTTGCAGCAATCTATGCACAAGCTGCAGAACTAGCCCCAGTTACATGTATGGAGCAGATTTTCAGTCAAGGAAATTTTTGCAACAAATCTGCCGCATGTGAACAAACCCTCATTACCATCTCTGAGTCCTCTCAGGCAATCAGAAAAGCATAGACATTTTTTTTTGTAAACTTTCTCTGGCTGCACAGAATGATTGAAAAGTGGACGATGAGTAGGTAATATAAGGGTACATTCACACGGCTTATTTTTGGCAGTTTTTCGGGAGGTAAACGGCCGAAAAACTGCCGAAAAATCGGAAAAACGCTTGCAAACATCTGCCCATTGATTGCAATGGAAAAATGGCATTTTGTTCCAACGGGCCGTTTTTTTACGGGGCCGTTTTGAAAAACGGCCGCGTAAAGAAAGTGCATGTCACTTCTTCAGCCGTTTTTGGAGCCATTTTACATAGACTCTATAGAAAAACAGCTCCAAAAATGGCCGTAAAAAAACGCCCCGAAAATCGCGAGTCGCTTAAAAAACGGCTGAAAATCAGGAGCCGTTTTTCCTTTAAAACAGCTCCGTATTTTGAGACTTTTTTATTTTGTGTGTGCACATACCCTTACAGAACAATTTGACATGAAATCCAGAAAACAATTTAACAAAATAAAAACCCCTGATTTACCCCGTGCTCTATAGTAAACAAATGGTCGATTATTCTTACCCCCAGCCATCGACATAAACCATCTGGTGTATAACACTCATATTCATGTTTGATATTAGACCTGACTAAGGTTTGTAATGCACCTTTCCTATCACGCTCATTCAAACTTTCCAGGAGGTAATTCACTATATAGGAATAACGCTCTTCATACACTTGCTTTGTTAAGTGCTCAGCAAGATGTTTCCACCTAAAGAATTTCCAATTAAAATTGAAGTTTAATGAACTTAGCAGTTTATCTAGTCACATTGATATTCAAGGTTCTGATTGAGAGTTGTTTATAAAGAAAGTAAACTCATTAAGCTTCACTGATAAATGAAGAAGAGATAAAGAATGTTCTTCAGGATCAGAATTTTTTATAAGCTTCCACTGATAAGTTGTCTGTGTTTTGCACAACAAATCCATTGTGTCTTATTAAGCATGGAATGCAAAGTAATTGGAGAGAGCAACGCAGGGTAAACATTTCTACTTTCCGATATAGCTTGCATTGTGGCTTCTCCGTGCAAAAACTTTAATTACTGATAATGCTGCCCTTTGCCTCTGGAGAAATTTGGCGGTCATGTAACTCATTGTCTGTCGAAAACCCGGAGGATTCCCACTGCTGCCAACTTTGAAGCCGACATATAGTTCAACCAGGGTTAGGGGAAAGGATGTGGATTTTATAATTTTGTTTCCTGCTATTGATCCAGAATAGACCCGTAAAGAATGAGCCAATCTG
Organism: Rhinoderma darwinii; assembly: GCF_050947455.1. Classification (NCBI taxonomy): domain Eukaryota; kingdom Metazoa; phylum Chordata; class Amphibia; order Anura; family Rhinodermatidae; genus Rhinoderma; species Rhinoderma darwinii. The sequence continues at coordinate 444,932,237 of NC_134688.1, read as the reverse complement.
CCCAAAAAGGGAAATATTTCCTTCTTGATCCCAAGTGGCGATCAGACCGGATCAGCTTTCAAACTAGAATTCTATACATTTACATAAGTGTTGATGTTACTTTGTTCTAAGAAAATATCTAAGTCTTTCTTGAAGCCATCAACTGTTCCTGCAAAAACCAGTTCCTGATGTAGGCTATTCCACAGATTTACAGTTCTTACAGAAAAGAAGGTTTGTCACCTCAAGGAGATTGAACCTTCATTTCATGGAGGGAGTGTCCCCTTGACTATTGAAGCGTAACTGACCTTTCAGGTGACTTGTGAGAATAAGCTGTAATATCTGTGTACATGAGGAATAACAGTATTTATTCCTATTATATGACTTGTATTTTGCATTTTTTTTTAGCAGTTTTCCTGTCAGCAGCAGGCTATTTCTAATTCTGTTTTTTCTGAGCTAGTGGGTGGAGCCTAACTGCTATTATGTCTTCTATACACTGCCGACATAGCACAGGAGAATCCTGCTCTCTTATTCCTATCTATCACATATGTAGAAGCAGCATGGAGGAGATTATACAGCAGTAATAAGCAGTGTAGCTGTCAATCAAGCACTAGGATGACATATAACACTTACTAGATGCTGCAGCACGTCTGTATCTCTTTCACACTACTCCTGTTCCCTATTTTCCAGCCCCTATCCATAGACTTCTATGGGCAGCTGTAACCTAATCCTTCAGTGAGCTGATATTCTGTCATGTCTTATGGAGACCAACAAAAATGTATAATTTCAGAGAGTTAACAGTTGGGGTCGTGGGAGGGATAGAAACATAATAAGTGTAGAAAAAGTATTTTTTCTCTAATAAGTTATATGAGCGTTTCTTGTATTCGCTTGTACTATTAATTTGTGCAGTTTGTTGAAAAGATAGTACCGATTTAAGGGGATATTACATGGAACAACTTTAGATGTCTCTTCTCAAGACTAAATTAATGTAATTATTTTAAGATTCTTCATGTCTCTTGTCAGTTTTGTGGCTCTTCTTTTACATTTTCCAAATACAGTACTTCCTTTCTATGAACTGGTGCCCAGAACTGTACAGTTCAGTTTTAGGCACCAGTTCAAAGAAAGGTTGCCCTGAAGTTGGAAAATGTCCAAAAAAAGAACAGCAAAACTGATAAATGGCATGGAGAATCTTAAATATGGTCGTACTAATTCTTTGTAAAGCCGTAGTATTATGTTCTTTGTCCCGTAACTTAATGTCTCTTTTACTACACGACAATATTCTGCTGGCCCTAGAAGCAGCTGATTGACATTGCATGCTGTTATTTAATCTATAATCTACAAGCACATCCAGATCCTTCTCAACAAGTGACTCGTAGGCCTCGTAGCGTGAATCACATCCATGTGACGGGCGTTAAAACAACGGCCGTTACACGGGGCCATGCATTTCAATGGGGCCGTTCACACGACTGTTTTTTCAACATGTCCTATTTTACTGCGTGTCACGCAACCCTTCATAGACTGTAGTCTGTGGGAGATCCGTGACAATGCGTCCCCCAGGGGTCCACCTCGGACGTGGAAAATGGCAGTTTTTCACGTCCTAAGTGGGCTACGTTCGTTTGAAGGAGCCCTTAGTTTCACTCCTCCTAGGACATGTGTTGCATGCAGATTGTTAGTACGGAGATGCATAACTTTGCATTTATCCACACTGAATACTGTACCGAATGACATATTTTTCTTATTTATGCTAGGAAATTAGCATACATACTGCACATTGATAAATCTGCCCCCATAGTGTTTTTTTTTTTTTTTACCTGAGTTACATTTTCAAATATGTATATCAATATTGCAGGAAAGGATAGGTTGAATTAGATGGATTTTTTTTTCAACATTACTAACTGTGTAATTGTGATAGCAAGATCCGATTTGCTAAGTGACAAGCTCAGAACTGTGTAGCCTTCATACACACACACATATATATATTGTAGCCTTCATATATATATATATATATATATATATATATATATATATATTGTAAGACAGTGACTGGAAAGGTGGTATACAGTGTATATATTCCACCTAGGTTTTACACCAGGGCCGGTCTGCCCAGCTGGCAATTCTGGAAAATGCCAGATGGGCTGGTGTCTGCAGCGGGCCGCTCTCCTCTTCATCCCTGACAGGATTCTGTAGCTTCTCCCTGTCCTCTCTGACCTGTCCGCTGCATGATACAGGGTCAGTCTCTCAGCCACTGCAGTCTCCTCTTCCTCTGACCTTTCTCTCTGCAACAGGGGCAGACATACCGCCAGTGCAGCAGGTGTACAGGGGCCACAAGGGGTGGGTGGCACCTCTCTACCACAGTTAGATTAAGGAGTAGAAGCTAAGTTGGCAAGAGACTGAAGTCTTGATGTTTTAGAAAGTTGTGATGTCCAAAGGGGCGGGGCTTAATCACAATGTAGACAGGGCTAACCTGACTCAAGGGCGAGGTTTTGTTTTTAGCTTGTAGGTATTCTACCAGCGTTTACCAATTGGAAAAAAAGCAACCTGGTAAGTTTGATTGACTGATGTGTCATGTAAGTGGTCAGTGTGTGGTATGTGTCCTGTGTGTGTGCGGTGTCTGCATGGCGCTTATGCGTCATGTGTACTGTCTGAGTGGCGCACGTGCTGCATGTGTCCTATGTGTGTGTGGCTTGTGTCCAGCATGTAAGTGATGTGTAAATTATGCTTTTTCTATGTGTGAGAGGTGCTTGTGCGTTCTGTGTCCTATTTTTGAGTGGTGCATGTGGTGCATATCAGACATGTGTCCTAATTATGAGTGGCACATGTGCAGCATGGGTCAAGGGTGTGGGTGTTGTGCAGGTCCGGTTTTAGACAAAGTGTGGCTGAATTATTGCATCAATAATGCAATCAATTCAGAAGGCGGTGTACAGAAAACTGCATCGCTAATTTCTAGCGCGTCCAGGAGTGTTGCAAGCCCCGAACCATATGTCCTCCCTCTCTCACAAAACAATTATCTATATACATATACAGTTATTATATCATACCACTATACCAAATTAAATACTACCTGATACTGTTACTGAACACAACTCACTATTATAAGACCAATATTATCAATAATAACACAATATTAGGTCCAAATAATACCGCCACACCATAACCACATAGTGACTGAATAATACCCCCACACCACAACTCCATAGTGACTGAATAATACCCCCATACTGATAGTGAACAAAACCCCCATGCTGATACTGAATAATACCCCATACTGTTACTGAATAATATCTCCACATCATAACCACATAGTGACTGAATAATACCCCCATAGTGTTACTGAATAATACCACCACACCATAACCACATAGTGACTGAATAATACCCCCATACTGTTACTGAATAATATCTCCACACCATAACCACATAGTGACTGAAAAATACCTCCATACTGTCACTGAATAATACCCCCATATCATAACCACATAGTGACTGAATAATACCCCCATACTGTTACTGAATAATATCTCCACATCATAACCACATAGTGACTGAAAAATACCCCCATACTGATACTGAATAATACCCCCACATCATAACCACATAGTGACTGAATCATACCCCCATACTGTTACTGACTAATACCTCCACACCATAACCACATAGTGACTGAATAATACCCCCATACTGTTACTGAATAATACCTCCACACCATAACCACATAGTGACTGAATAATACCCCCATACTGTTACTGAATAATACCACCACACCATAACCACATAGTGACTGAATAATACCCCCATACTGTTACTGAATAATATCTCCACATCATAACCACATAGTGACTGAATATTACCCCCATACTGTTACTGAATAATACCACCACATCATAACCACATAGTGACTGAATAATACCCCCATACTGTTACTGAATAATACCCGCTACACCATTCCACATAGTGACTGAATATTACCCCCATACTATTACTGAATAATACCTCCACACCATAACCACATAGTGACTGAATAATACCCCCATACTGTTACTGAATAATACCCGCTACACCATTCCACATAGTGACTGAATATTACCCCCATACTATTACTGAATAATACCTCCACACCATAACCACATAGTGACTGAATAATACCCCCATACTGTTACTGAATAATACCTCCACACCATAACCACATAGTGACTGAATAATACCCCCATACTGTTACTGAATAATACCACCACACCATAACCACATAGTGACTGAATAATACCCCCATACTGTTACTGAATAATACCTCCACACCATAGCCACAATGCCCCCATACTTTTACTGAATTATACCACCATAACCACATAGTGGCTGAATAATATTACTATACTGTTACTGAATAAAAACCTCTATACAAAGACCAATATTACCACCATATAGTCACCATATAGTGGTAGATACCAGTTATACACGTCTACTGAGTCGTTCACTTTCCCTTTTTTTTTTCCGGCCTAGACCACTGTGATGATTTATTTTAGCCACGACTCATCTCTGAAGGATTTGACACACAGAAATGTTGGTTTCTTGCTTTTCCAGCACCCTCCACACTTATACCTATACTCTAAACAAACTCCACTGTGCCCCAGATGGTAATAATGATCCCTCAGTGCTTGAGACAATAAAAGTGCCCCATCAGTAACCGTGCCTCCTTTGTGCCCCCTGTATATAGTGCCACAGCATCCCCTGTAGATAGTGCCACACACAGCCCCTTGTAGAGAGCGCCACACACACAGCCCCCTTTGTATATAATGCCACACAGCAATTCTGCCTTGTATATAGTGCCACAATGCAGCCCTCCCTTGTATATAGTGCCACACTGCAACCCCCTTGTATATAGTGCCACACGGCAATCCCCCTTGTATATAGTGCCACACGGCAACCCCCTTGTATATATAGTGCCACACGGCAACCCCCTTGTATATAGTGCCACACAGCCCCAAAATAATTTATTTTTTACTAACATAGCCCCGTTCCCATGACGGATGGGCTTCACAGTCTCTAGACGGGACCCTTGTACAGGCCAGCGTGATGCAGTGACGTCCTCATGTGGCCTGCAGCCTATAGTATTGAATTGTATCTGCATCCTAAGGATGCAGATACAATTGAATGTGGCTGTCGCTATCACCGGGGCCCACTCTGGTGCTAGCGACACCACAGAGCCTGTGCCGCCTGGCCCATAAATATTATGCGCCAGGCGGTGCAGGCCCCGTAGCAGCCGCTATGGGCCCTAAGTGGATATGGGTCCTGGGCAATTGCCCAGTTTTCCCCACCCTAACGCCGGTCCTGGTGGCGTGTGTTCAGCATTTTGGTGGCATGTGGAGCATGTGTACAGTGTTGTGAGTAGCACATGTGCATTCTATAAGTATATACACTAACCTCCCTACCGTCCCAGATTCAGCGGGACAGCCACAGATTCCAGGCAGTGTCCTGCTGTCCCAGGTGGCCGGGAGTACATTCCGCTGTCAACTGTATCTGCATCCCCAGGACTTGAACCCAATGCTGAAGCAGGGAACCGTCAGCTCCCTGCTTCAGCATTAGTTCAGAGCGGAGGAGCAGAGGGAGCTCCTCTGCTCGCCGACGACTCCCTGGGCACAGCACTACTTTAAGCGCTGTCCCCGGGGATGCCCCTGATGTCACTGTCCATAAATAGACAGTGATGTCAGTGGCTACTCCTGCAGCGGAATCCCCTGCCAGAGCGCTGCCGACGCTCTGGTCGGGGATGCCGCTCCTAGAGGGAACCCCTGACATCACTGTCCATATATTGTCCATATATGGGATTCCTGGACGGAAACCCCTGGAGCAGAATCCGTTGGCAACGCTCTGGGCGGGGATTCCATTCCAGGGGTAGCCCCTGTCCTTATATGGACAGTGGCATCAGGGGTTCCCTCTAGGTGCGGAATCCCCTGCCTATGCTCTGGCTGGGGATTCTGCTCCTAGAGGAAGTCCCAGCGGTGTTATCTACAGGGGGAGGGGTAGCACAATCTACAGGGGGGTTGGCCCTATCTTAAAGGGTGGTGTGGCACTATCTACATGGTCACTGTGGCACTATATAGGGGGCACTATCTACAGGGGACACTGTGGCACTATCTATGTGGGCACTGGAAATGTCTAAGTGGGCATTAGAGGCAGCTAAGGGGGCATTATACTGTATGGGGGAGGCTATGGCGGCACTATACTGTATGGGGGCATTACACTGTATGGGGGAAGCTATAGGGGCATTATGCTATATGGGGCAGCTGTGGGGGCATTATACTGTATGATTTCAGCTATGGCGGCATTATACTGTATGGTGGCATTTAAGGGGGCATTATACTATATGGGGGAGCTATGGGACATTATACTGTATGTGGTAAGCTATGGGGGCATTATACTGTATGGGGGCAGTTATGGGGGCATTATACTGTATGGGGCAGCTATAGGGCATTATACTGTATGGGGCATTATACTGTATGGGGCAGCTACGGGGCATTATGCTGTATGGGGGCATCTGTGTTGGCTTTATACTGTATGGGTGCATCTATGGGGGCATTATACTGTATGGTGGCAGCTATGGGGGCATTATACTGTATAGTGGCAGCTAGAGGGAATTATACTATGTGGAAGGCACTATGAGAGTATGATACTGTGTGGGCTGAACCAGGACAGTATGGGCAGGGATTGAGTGAGATTAGTCTTAAAAGAAAATTAAGCATTTGCATTTGTTCTGAATTTCTCCATTGAATTAAATGGGGAAGTCAAATTCCGCAAAACAAATATTATTGTTAGCGGAATTAACTGCGAGGGTTATGTGTAATAGCAGGAAATTTTGCAAGTTAAGAAAGAACAAAAATAAAGCCTTTACTCTCCTCTCGCGGCTCTGCCATAGCAAAGTGTCCCTGTTTTTCCGGCTGCTCTGTGTCCAGGTCACCACTGCCACCACCAATCACAGTCTGCAGCCGCCACAAGTGATAAAAAGTCATCCCAGGAGGCTGTCTGGACACAAAGCTGCCTACTTTATTTTTTTTCCTGGCAGCTGTTTCCTTCAGCGGTTAATCCATCAGAATATACGCACCAAATGAAAGCACCATTTGGTGTGAATATTCGACCTGAAATTGTCTGCGTGTTCTGGGTTGCATATGCTGCATACTTTTTCGCAGCGTACCCAAGCCGATAGCTTTAGGAAGTATAATCTGACAGATCCACTCAGACCAAAATAAGGTTGTGCTCCTCTGACTTAGGGCATCTATTTGATGTCCAAATAAAAGTAAACAATAGAGGGCCACTGTATAGCACCCCAAACTCATGGGGGTGCCATTAGAGAGCGTGTACTGGATTCTCATCATTGCGCCCTCCTCTTCGACTCCTTTCTTGTAGAGGTGCCATAGAGCAGGCAATCTTATCTCTCTTGGCGAGTCAGCTGAGGGGAATGCTCCAATTTGAAAACAGGTCATGCTCTCTTTGGCGTGCTAAAATGAAACTTTACATTGAAGTGAATGAGTTTTAGAAATGTGGAGATACCATATTAAATTGTGTTTGATGTTTTGGGCTTTCTGCAGTGGTAGTATCATGTAATCTCGGCATCAGACAGAGTTACCTTTGCTGCATTCTGGTGCATCTTGTGAGGCTTCTGTAACATTTTTCTTCCCACAGGATTTTTTGGGTCCTTTATCACCACCTGATCTAGCTCCAATTTGCTCTTACCGGGTGACTCTCTTCTTCCAGCTCCTTCTTTCGGGACGGTGGCTGCAATGTCTTCTTTCCTTGAGTTGAACTTTTGTGACACATCTAGGGGGTCAAACAAACCATTTAGGTTTAAGACTTGTGCACATCAAACATAGCACTAAACATGCAACTGCTGATAAATTCTAATCCTGCTGATAGACGGGGGTCCGGGGAGTCAGGATAGCCAGTCAGTGTTTAATTGGTGATTGTCTAAGGAGATGCCATAAATATTAAAATTTCAGAAAACCCCTTTAAGGCATGGTTCACTCTACTTAACCCATTAACGCATTATCACGTACATGCATGTCACAGGAAGGATCGCCTCCCCGCATTGTGACGTGCATGTATGGTGCATGTATGGTGCATGTATGTGAGGGTGAAGAAGCTGTGCCCATGCGATTACCGTGGGAGCCTGGCAGTGATTCACAGCCATCACCAGCTGCAACGGCCATTTAAACACTTAAATGATGCGGTCAATAGTGACTGCGGCATTTAAATGGTTTGACAGAGGGAAGGGCTTTTGATGATCTTTAACTGGCAGTTACAGGGGTTGTACAGATGTGAAATCTCCTTTTCAGGCCCCAAGTCCCCTAGAGTAATGTTGACCAGCGGAAGGAAACCACAATGAAAATTCAGCACCAATACACAGATAAAAAAAATCAAGCATTAAGATGTGCCCATTTAAATCAATGAATGTCCAATGATTTCAATGAACATTGGTGTCTGGGAGGGAAGGGAGATAAGTGGCTATCAGCCATGACTTGAGCCGCTTGTCTCAGAGAAAACAGTAGGATCAGACTGGAAAAAAGAATAAATAAATTAGAAAAATATTTGTCCCTATTTCCATTAGGGCTCATGTGCATGACCGTTGTTTTCCTCAGTGTCCTATTCATTTTTTTTTGCGGATAGCATACTGAACCATTCATTTCTATGGGGGCCATGCACACATCCATTTGTTTGTGGATCTGTGTGGGCATTATACTGTATGGGGGCATCTGTGTGGGCATTATACTGTATGGGGGCAGCTGTGTAGGCATTATACTCAATAAGGGCCTCTGTGTGGGCATTATACTGTATGGGGTAGCTGTGGGGGCAATATACAGTGTGGGGGCAGTTATTTTGAATTATACTGTGTGGGAGGCACTATTGGGTATTATACTGTGTGGGGGCAGCTATAGGGACATTATACTGTATGGGGTGGGTGGTTCTATGAGGTCATTATACTGTGGGGAGGCACTATGGGAGCAGGATACTGTGTGGGTTGAACTTGGTGTGTACGAGTGGGGATTGGGCGGGGTTAGATGCGTGGCTTAACCAAGAAAAAATTTGCTCTGCTGCGCTATTGTGTCTTGCAAAACGATGGAATCTGTGACAGAGGCGCCAAACAAAGCCTCCGATGCACATATGAACGGGGCCTTAGGGTGGGCTTACATGGGCAGATTTCTGCCCATAACAAGCGCCGATCGATGATATAACAAGTTGAATGGTGCTCGTTAACAGGCCATTTTACTGTATGGAGCGAATGATCATTAATATGATCGTTCGGTCCTCATCAGCTTGTATCATTGTTGGCAGCACATCCTTTGTTTACATGGGAGATGTCCTGCCTACAACGATGATTTTATAGGCTGCATAAAAGATGTGATTAGCTGATAAAAGAGCATTTGTCAGCTGATCGCGCACCACAGCCGTCGTCTCTCTTACCAAAGCTTGAAAGTTGTGAAGTATGTATAACCATACAATACTCCTCATTTATCAAAACTGTCTAACATTAAATCTGTCCTGGTTGCCCATAGCAACCAATAAAAGCTCTGCTCTCATTTTTCCTAAGTAGTTTACAAGATGAAAGCTGAGCTCTGATTGGTTGTGCATATTCTGAAACCACCATACAATAATCAGCCAGAGAGGAGGACGTGCGCTGGTTACCTGTCAGATGTCTCTGGTATGTACTATGCTCTCTGACCATCCGTCACAGGCATCTGCCTCTTCCTTCCTCAGATACTTGCAGTGGCATAGCTATAGAGGTCGCAGCAGTCGCAATTGCGACCGGGCCCTGAAGCCAGGGATGTTTATGGCCCCCTGTATCATGTCTATTCATTGTTACTGTAGTTACTGGGCCCTATGTAATAAAGTACACGGGCCCCTGTTACTACAGTAACTGTATACTTACTCTCCTCGCTCGGTCCGGGCGCAGCGCAGGTCCTGACACCTTCCAGCATCACAGCGCTGTATGCCGTGCACAACGTCGTGACGGTGAATGACGTCATGACCCACACTGCACCCAGACAGGAAGAGGGCCCAGCTCAGGAGTGAGGAGGAGAAGTATAAGAATACTGTCTTCTGGTGCCCTGTATCTAAGCCATCCATGTAGTAGGCTTAGATACAGGGCCCAGCAGACAGTATCACACATGATATGTTATAGTGTCTAAAGGGCCCTGTATTTAAACCTACCTTAAGTTATACGGTCTGCTGGGCCCTGTATCTAAGCCTACCATGTGTGATACTGTCTGCTGGGCCCTGTATCTAAGCATTTCATGTGTCATCCTGTCTGCTGGGCCCACTATTCAAGCCTATCATGCGTGATACCATCTGCTGGGCCTTGTATCTAAGCCTATGATGTGTGATACCATCTGCTGTACTGCTGTATCTAATCCTATCATGTGTCATACTGTCTGCTGAGCAGCTTAGATGCCTCTAACTGCTTAGATGCAGGAGTAGCTATTTATCACGGCATCTGGTAAAACTGGCCAGGATCAGAGTTCTCTCTGATCCTAACTGTTAGTGTCAGCTGTAATACCCGAGCCGGCTCCATAATTCTCCCCACGCACCAAGGGGTTAATACTTCAGAACGCTGTGGGTGACGTCACAATGAATAAGGGGTACAGTGGTAATAATCACCTGTAGTAATGATGATGAATATGAATGTGCGGAAGTCATAAATACATATGTCTATGACATAAAGAAGATTCCATATTAGAAGGTTTTACTGCCACGTTCAGCGCCATATTTGATGTGACTGAGGACCTTGAGCTTGACTTTCCCACCAATGCCGACATTGATGTAATTTGGAGCTTCCAGCAGGAGAGCCATTCACCCCAATACCGCTTCTTCATCACAGTGATGCCATCTTCTTCATACGGGTTGTCTGTAATAGAGGGGGGGGGGGTTCCAACACGAGATTCCCCTCTATTAGCCAGAGCGGAGACAGGTGCTACAAAGAAGCATCTGGAGGACCCCTCTGCAGGACCCGTCTCATCCGTGCATTACGTGGATCGCCCATTAATTTAAATGGGTGCCAAGGGAGAAAGAAGACATCTGCCCAGCCAACCATAGCAGCTGAATCAAGGGCATGACCACACGTGGCGGATTTCCTCCGCAACTGTCCGCATCAATGCCGCACAGAATCTGCGTTGCAGATTCTGCTGCGGATCTGCACAAAATGTGCAGTAAATTGATGCGGACTAGCCGCTGCGGACTGCGGGAAAAGTACTTCCCTTCTCCCTATCAGTGCAGGATAGAGAGAAGGGACAGCACTTTCCCTAGTGAAAGTAAACGAATTTCATACTTACCGGCCGTTGTCTTGGTGACGCGTCCCTCTTTCGGCATCCAGCCCGACCTCCCTGGATGACGCGGCAGTCCATGTGACCGCTGCAGCCTGTTATTGGCCTGTGATTGGCTGCAGCCGTCACTTAGACTGAAACGTCATCCTGGGAGGCCGGACTGAAGACAGAAGCAGGGAGTTCTCGGTAAGTATGAACTTATATTTTTTTACAGGTAGCTGTATATTGTGATCGGTAGTCACTGTCCAGGGTGCAGAAACAGTTACTGCCGATCGCTTAACTCTTTCAGCACCCTGGACAGTGACTATTTACTGACGTCTCCTAGCAACGCTCCCGTCATTACGGGAGCCCCATTGACTTCCTCAGTCTGGCTGTAGACCTAGAAATACATAGGTCCAGCCAGAATGAAGAAATGTCAAGTTAAAAAAGCAAGACGCATCCGCAGCACACATAACATGTGCATGACAGCTGCGGACTTCATTGCGGAAATTAGAATCTCCATTGAAGTCAATGGAGAAATTCCGCCATGAGTCCGCCACTGCTCCGCAACAGACAGAGCATGCTGCGGACACCAAATTCCGCTCCGCAGCCTATGCTTCGCAGCGGAATTTTACGCCTCGTCTAAACGAACACTGCTAAATTAAAGTGTAAGTCAATGGACAAACGGCTCCGCTGCGGATTAACGCTGCGGAGTGTCCGCAGCGGAATTTAAGTGAAATTCCGCCACGTGTGAACCCAGCCTAAGTGTTTTATGTTGTTCGTTGTAATGTAGTTTATTGTAAATCTGGTCAAATGTACAAATTCTGTACATACTTTACTAAATTATATTTTGGCACCTTCTAAACCCAGAGCAAAGGCAATCCTCCAGCCATGGGTTCCCTAGAGGTTTCCCCCACAGGGGGTTTTGCCTCTCCTGAGTGCTGGAGGGTGACTCTTCGTGAGTTGGAGGTTTGCCATTTGCGGTGTGGTCATATAATATTAAATAAAGCTTTGACCATTTAACACCCAATGAAAGGATTTTGTGTCTTTATTTTGCATTTTTTGGGTTGATACTTTTTGTTTGGGAGTCTGAGTCTATCACATATCACAAGTCGTAAGACCAAACATCTCCTTGCCACAGAGGAAAACAATGTACCCCATGGAGGGGTTTTTGACTCAGATGATATTTAACTGCACAGTGTGGACAAGGCCTAACTTTGTATTTGTGCATTTTCTGGATATGGCGGCTTATACTTTTCTCAGCTAACCACAGCAAAAACGTCCAGTTCTTCATCTACCTCTGCAAGTCCTGGACAAGAAATGCTATATTCAAGTAGAGGACAAGTTCGATCCAACCAGACGACCCCACCCTCTAAACATGTTCAACCTCGTCATCTGCTGATCAAACAGGTTACTGCAGCCTCCAGGTTCTCTTCATAGGGGGCAGCACTGTATGTCCCCGGTCTTCCCTGACCCTCTGTGGCTGTTCTGATAGCTGGTTTTTGTTCCAGTTTTGAACTTGGTCTATTGTCCTGGATTAAGTTTCCTTGTCGGTCACCCACCCTCTTCTGCGCCTGGATTTGGACTTTGCATTGCAAAAGGTGAAATTCGCAATGAAAATTCAGGGCACTTCTGCGACAGAATGAACATGCTACAGATTTGAAAATCTGTAAGAATTTTTTGAAAACCCATCTACAAGTATTGTACTGTAAATTGATGTTGATTTTCTGTGCGGAATCTGAACATACCTTAAAAGAAGTACATCTAAGGAATTTTTAGAATTTCTCACTTCTCGTTGCTGAACACCTCCGGGGCTGCCTGCAGGAGTCACTCTTCTCCCTTTATTTTCTCACTTGCTTGTGCCGTACAAACATACACAACTGCTTTCCATCCATAGGTTTAGAATTTGAAATGATATATAACTTCAAAAGATTTTCTTACCTGGGCCTGAGCAGCTACTGTATGCGTTTTTGGAGTTTTTTTTTTTCTAGTCTGTGGTTCTTCTAGTCTGCAGCTAGTAGTAAAATAGTTGTAGAACTTTAGCCTTGCTCCCTGTCTGACAATATTACAAGGGCTGTAGTGTCCGGCGTCTAACAAATAAATGCGTGTATTATATCATTGATTAAATTGGGAGGAACTGTCCATATTTCTGTAAACAAAAGAGGTGCATGGGTCTCCAATTCCCTGCGGGGAACAGGGCGGATACGCTGTATACTTTTACGCATCGTATCCGCCCAGTGTGAACCTTAGTCGCAACCTTTGTAATCTGAATAATTTCAGATGACCGCACTGTGATGCCGCTTCCTCTCTTCTGTATTGATAAATAGCAAGGACTTTATAACCAGAAAGTCCAGATTAATTTGTAAAGCTGAATTTCACAATGTTCCACAACAAAATAAAGTCAATAGTAATATATCAATATTTTATTAGTGTCTATGCAAAGCCGTGTGCATGGACCCTGTAAGGTGGCACACAGAGTCTCTAGGGATTTTTATATTGGGCCTTTTAGGCACTCCATATGCTGCTGTTTTGTTACAATTCTCACCAGAGGAGCGAATCCTAGAGCCACAATTGTTTCAGTATTGACTAAACAAAGGTGCAGTGTCTAAGAAATCTCCCCGTTCTTCACCCTAAAACCTTTAAGGATGTTTGGACTTTCCTGGTCGAATTCCCACGTCACGGTCCCCAGAGTAGTCACCAATTAGCGACGGGTATGTTAAGCCAGGAACAAAGCCAAATGTCACTAGGAGAGAGGTCAAGATGCGATAAGACAGAGGATGGAGTCAAAGGGTGGGACAGGGGTTAAACCAAAAGGGCGAACTACAGATACCAGGCAACTATCCAAAGGAACGAGATAAAGGCAGAATCCAGGAACAAAGTATATGTCTAATTTTTACATTTTGAGTGAAAAACGTTTTTAAAGCGTTTCCGGAGCTCCTTGTCGCAGACTGGAACCAATAAGCAAAAGTATCCTGTTATAAGGATCCCGCACTACATTATTTTACCTACAACTCAGGCTGTTTGTGATTTCTGCTCACACGTAAGCAGCAGTTCCATGGTGCACTGGATGGAGTTGATATTTATACTCATGGTAAAAGTAATCTTATGAATGTTGGCTATATCCATGTTATCATATTGTGCCCTGGTAACCGATAGCACCAAGGCTGGACTGGGACTAAAATTCAGGCCTAGCATTCAAATGCACATAGGCTAATTTGCCACATTGTTCACTCAGAAATATCGGCCGGGTGAAAAAGTAGTGTGGTTTTGGGGACGTGTCTTCACACAAGTATGATTTGCCACTTATATCTGGTATATCATTGTTGTCAAGACGAGTGTCCACTCAGTTACTATACATATGATGTCAGGGATAAATGGTTATATACAGCCCTGGCATCCTATATTCAAAGGAGGATTCCCATCTTTGACATTTATGGCGTATCCATAGGATAGGCCAAAAATGTCTGATAGATGCAGGTTCCACCTCTGGGACACACACCTATCTTCCAAATTTGGTTCCCCCAACCCGTTCTCATCTGGTAAGGAGGTCGCTGACTGCTGCATCCCGGCGGAGAATCATTGAAGAGGTGGCCAGTAATTACAGGAACAGCCAAACCCGCTGAGCTATGCTTTTCTGTGACTTCCATAGAAGTGAATAGGAGCTCCGGAAAGAGTAATTATGAATAATTAGATACTGGAATACTGAGGTGCTATAAGAAGCTGCAGAAGCCTGTCAGGGATAAAGAGAGCAGCCCACTGTAGACACCAGCCCATCTAGCATTTGCGATTGAGAATCTGTAGAATGTGGTGGAAAAACAATCCCGATCTATGAATCCCCCACCTCACAATTTACAGAACTTAAGGGATCTGCGGTTAATGTCTTAGTACCAGATACCACAGGACACCTTCAGAAGTCTTCTACAGTCCATGCCTCGACCGGTGGGAAAAAACACTTTTCATGACAAAGAATTTCTCGCATTTTAGATCATCTCCACATTAAATACTGCAAAACAATTGCTTACTATAAAGTTTCAAATGGAAAGCAAATAATCACGAAACGCCTTGAATCCCAGTTCCACAAAGGATAAGACAAACTACGGTACAAATTGGCTTTATAGTGTCAGTAAAGCTTCAACTGCCAGAGCAACTCCAGACGTAAACAATGACAGAAAAATCATTAAAATAGTGAATGGATTTCATTGCCTTTATCTGTCCTGGTGGGGAAACAGCTGCCTAACACCTTGACCAATCTTCGGTCAATGCATAAGCAATCCTATAATAACTGCACAGTGAGAAACGCGTTCTAAGGTCAGGAAGTTAAATGACTGCAAATTTCTCAAGTCTTGGTGCTGAAGATTCATTTTCTTTACCAAATTATTGTATAGTGTAAAGGTAAATTGCTTGCATTTTTCTGTGACTGCGCTCCATCATTTCGTGGATTCTAAATGTTATGCCCTTGAATGTGTATTTCATTCTCACCGACTTGGATTGAAATTGGAAAAATATTAAATCTGTACTGGTTAGGTTCAGCAGTTAAGTCAATTTACTCTCTCAGTGTGCAATAAATATGATTTAGGTAAAGGATACTATCCATAAATCATTTTAACTTATCAGCACTTCTGTGATTGTTTTTCAGACAGCCTGAAGAAAGAGAGCAGGGGAAAATTGCTCTATATGGTTAATACGAAGAAATAAAAATACATTAAAAAGACATTAAATTACAGACAAGGTGGTAATTATTTGCTTGGGGGATTGAGTCATAACTTGGAGACGTTGTAATATAGAGATCCTATCTTAACATATTATATCCACTAATGGTCATAATAATAGTTCATTTCCAGGCTCCTGTTCACATATTAATTCAATTTGTGTGTGTCGTGTGTCATTGAACTTGATGTATATACAATAGAGGCAGTAGCAATTCCTCCATTGGACCTAGCAATCATGTGATCAATGGTCGACTGGCCGTGTGGTGAAGCTGCTGGGTAACTAGAACCAGGACACCCCTAATAGCGGCAGTTGTCACTTGTTAGGGCTGCTTTGGCAGCTTCTGTTAGGGTATGTTCACACAGCTTAATTTCCGGCGTATTTTGGAGCATAAAATTATCGTATTACGCTTCAAAATACACTTGAAATACACGTGAAAACAGCTTCCCATTGATTTCAATGGAAAATACACTGTGCTATTCATATGTGGCGTATTTCTACGCTGCTGAATTAAAGATAATGCCTTGTAAATGTATGCTTCGTAAAAAGCAGTGGCATGTCACCAGGGGTGGGATTCAAATTTTTAACAACAGGTTCCCTGTTTTTTCGGACGAAGACATGCGGGGGGTTCACAGTGTTTTGCGGTGTATCGCACCATTGAAAATGATTCTAATAAAATAAAACAATTATGATATTTCAAATACCCCCTAGATTAAAGTGGACTCTAAATAAAGAAATTCCCTGTCCAGAATGTTTGTGTGGACTGCCACACTATCTATATAATTGCATAAGCATACCCTATCTACACCACATGGGGCCCTATCTACAGGGACCGCCACAGGGGCACAGGGGGCTCGATCTACAGGGAACGCCACAGGGGTCCCTATCTACAGGAAACCACACAGGGGGCCCTATCTACAGGGAACACCACCTGGGACCCTATCTACAGGGACCGCCACAGGGGGCTCTATCTACAGGGACCGCAACAGGGGGCTCTATCTACAGGGAACGCCTGTTTCCTGTGCTTGATAGACCTGGAATGAACAGGATATAAGTGTAGTTTATAAGGGAATGAACACATATTCCATAGAAACAAATGCGTAATTATTTTCCTGTGCTTGATAGACCTGGAATTAACACATTCCCTTATAAACTACACATATATCGTGTTCATTCCAGGTCTATCAAGCACAGGAATTTCCTAAGGCGTCTGTTTATATGGAATTTGTGTTTATTTCCTTACTAACTACAAAGAAAATCTGTTCATGCCATGTCTACCAAACATAAAAAATTCATTATGCCCTTTTTTATATTTTCTTCCCGTTAATAATAATGTTAATTCTTTTTCGTTATTCTTTTTCTTCATTCTTTTTAGTATGTCCCCCTATATAGTCCCCTGTAGTTGGTTCTCTATAGTCTTCTTTATTTCTCGTTCCCTGTATAGTCCCCTATGTAGTGCCCTATAGTGCCCACAGTAGAAGAAAAAAAAAACACATTTTCTTACCTGTCCCGTTGCCACGCCATCCTCCAGCGACGTCAGTCCTCCTCCATCGGAACGATGCAGCGGCGCGATGACTGCATCATCCCTAAAGTGCCGAATGGCGAGGCATCATGTGCCTCGCCAGGACAGCGCTAGTCAACTCAATTGTATCCGCGTCCTAAGGACGTGGATACAATTGAGCGCAGGGGACCGGTTGCGGCTTCCCGCTTCACCCGGTTCTGCGAACCAGCTGTCATTTTAACAACCGGTTCGGGAGAAACGGGGCGAACCATCCAGATCCCACCCCTGCATGACACTTCTTGAGGCGTTTTTGGAGCTACATAATTTTCCATTCACACTACATAAAAACGCCTCAAAATACGCTTCAAAATACGCTTGCAAACACTCAAAATGCTTTGAAAATCAGCTCCAAAAACACCCGGATTCAGAGGTTATTTTCTCTTGAAATCAGCCATGTATATTTCACTACGTGCGAACATAACCTTATAGGGGAAAAAAAAATCAAGTCCACCAAAGGCCTTTTTTTCTGACATTTTTGTGAAAAAAAATATATATTTTTCGCACAATAAAAAGCCAATATTAAAAAAAAGAAGCAATTTTTATTTGTTAATAATTACAAATATGTAACACACTACAGTATTTGTCAAGAAAAAAAATAATAACTTGAACAGGAAAAGTTAGAAAAATGTATAGTTGTTTAACCTCTTAAAGACTGAACAAACACAGACAGCAATAAGTTTTTTTTCTGTTATATCTTTATTGTGAAGGATGGAGTGGACAGAAGTTAATGTTTATAATAATTTTATTTCTTTAATATAATATAGACTATAGAGTTGTGTACATAATTGTGATGAAGCAATAGTAGGATTAGATAAGTATACGTGGCAAGATGGCCCCTGAACGGGGACTACGCACTAATAAAATAACAAGTCACTTCCTGGTATGAACGAACTATGAACTATGAAGACATATCTAAAGGACCAGATAAGTGTGAACCTATCCAAGGATGACACAAGTAACAAGGGGCTTACAGTGATACGTGCTTTTATAAAAGTGTGATAACATGTACCCACCCCCAGGAGAAAGGGGATATAGAACAAATGTGTGTAATAAAGCAGTGACGCCTCTCCTGATGCTGAGTGAGGAGTTTTGTACCAGACTCTGTGTGGTGTGACAGCTTGTGTTTTTGCGGGATGAGTTGCATTTTTCAATTACACCATTTTGGGATACATACACTAACATTGATTATCTTTTATTAAATTTTTGGGGAAGAGAAATAGAAAAAAAAGCAATTCCACAAAAGTTTTGTTCAAATTTGAGCCGTTCAATTTACACCGTTCATGACTGTAAGGGTTTCTACTTTCCGCAAATACAAATGCACATCCATAGCCATCTGCAATTGCGGAAACGCCCATAGACTTCTATGGGCGAGTCTGTGTCGTTAGAAAATGCATTGAAATCAGTTAGTAAAACGCCTGCATTTGAGAGACTGTTTTCTGTTAAAATCAGCCTTATATTTTTCACTCTGAACATATGCCGTGTGAATAGAACCTTCATACCCAAGCATTATTGCCAGGGCCGGTCTTAGGTTGAATGGCGCCCTGTGAAGGACTCTCTATTGCCGTCCCCTACACAAACCAAAAATTAACCACATATATAGACACGCTGGAACATATATACTTTACATACAGAAAGACAGATATTTAGACATACAGGCAAATATACATACACACATTCTGGAATACATACATACAGGTAAATATATAGATGTACAGACACATATACGCACACACACAGGCAGATAAATACACAGACAGGGACATAAACAAATACATAAAAGGCACATATATACAAGCACAAAGACACATTCACAAACAGACCCATATATACCCACACAGGCACATATGTACACAGCACAGATAATGTTGTAGATTTCATGTGCAGCCCTATGTAACACCACAGATAACACACAGTAATAACTGAGTACAGATAATGTAGTAGATATTGCTTGGAGTCCTATGTAACACCACAGATAACACAGTGATAGCTCTCTGAGTACAGATAATGTAGTAGTGTTACCTGCAGTCCTATGTAATACAACATATAACACAGTGATTACTTTCTGAATACAGATAATGCAGTAAATGTTACCTGCAGTCCTATGTAACATCGCTGATAATACAGTGATAACTCTCTGAGTACAGATAATGTAGTAGTGTTACCTGCACTCCTATGTAACACCACAGATAACACAGTGATAACTCTCTGAGTACAGATAATGTAGTAGATGTTACCTGCAGTCCTATGTAACACCACAGATAACACAGTGATAACTCTCTGAGTACAGATAACGTAGTAGTGTTACCTGCGGTCCTATGTAACACCACAGATAAGACAGTGATAATGCTCTGAATACAGATAATGCAGTAAATGTTACCTGCAGTCCTATGTAACACCACATATAACACAGTGATTACTCTATGAATACAGATAATGCAGTAAATGTTACCTGCAGTCCTATGTAACACCGCTGATAACACAGTGATAACTCTCTGAGTACAGATAATGCCGTAGATGATAACTATACCCACAGACACATATAAACACACACACAGAGGCATATATATAAGGGCAGCAGAGTATATAAGGGGCAGCAGGGTATATAGGGGCAGCAGGATATATAGGGGCAGCAGGGTATATAGGGGCAGCAGGGTATATAGGGGCATCAGGGTATATAGGGGCAGCAGGGTATATAGGAGGCAGCAGGAAATATAGGGGCAGCAGGATATGTAGGGGCAGCAGGATATATAGGGGACAGCAAGATATATAGGGGCAGCAGGGTACATAGGAGGCAGCAGAGTATATAAGGGGCAGCAGGATATATAGGGGCAGCAGGGTATATAGGAGGCAGCACAGATATCTGCATTTTATCTGTTCTACTTTAATATTGAAGACACACTTTTACAAAGAGACATAAACACATGCAGACACACACAGACACACACACGCCCACACACACTGTAACATATACACATACAAACACATAGACACATACTGTATACCCACTACACACACACTGTAACATACACACATACAAACATAGAGACACTGTATACACAGAGACACACTGTATACACACACTGCATACACACACTGCAATATATACACATACAAACACATACTATATACCCACACACACACACACACACACACACACACACACACACACACACACATTAACATATACATATACAAACAGAGACACATACTGTATTCACAGAGACACACGCACACACACACACACTGTAACATATACATATACACATACAAACACAGAGACACACACACACATAGATACACACACACTGTAACATTTACACATACAAACACACACACACACACACACACACACACACACACACACACACACACACACACACGTAGATACACAGACACTCTCCATGCTGAAACCATCTCTCCATGCTGACAGGATCACAGGCTTCGTGAAGGATGGGCTGTGGGCGGAGCTTCCTCCTCTGCTCCTCGGCTCTTATTTACTCCGTGTGTGGAACAGAGCACAGAGTAGAGGCAGAGCCCAGTGGCGCCCCCTACATGCTTGGAGGGGGCAGCGCCCTGTGCACTCGCACAGCTCGTACACCCCTAAGGCCGGCCCTGATTATTGCCTGTCAGTAAAGAACATATAGCCATAACAATCGGTGCCCCACAAATGCATTGTGGGGTGCCTAAGGGCTAACAAAGCTAGCCCCCTACCTCTGTCAAACACCTTAACCCCTTCCCAGCTAGCCCCCTCCCTCTGTCAAACACCTTAACCCCTTCCCAACATCCACCGCGTATACATACGGCGCACATCGGATGGGAAATATGGAGTGGGCTCAAAGCTGAGCTCGCTCCATAGAACGGGCGTGTCAGGTGTTTCTTACAGCCGACTATATAGTGTAACAAACGGTTTTCCGCTCGAGCGCGATCCCGCTCATTTAACCCGTTAAATGCCAGGTCAATAGCGACTGTAGCATTTAAATGGCTAGAAACTGGGGGGCGGCCCCCTGTAGCATTACAGTGCGCCCACCCGCTTGATCGCAGGGTGCCGTTGGATCGCATGGCAGCCTGGGGGCCTGGTGAAGGCCCCAAGGTCTGACATCTTTGTCAGTATGTGTCCGTATAATGACACGTTAGTATTAGTATTGCACTATATCATGCATGTGATCCAATGATCGCTGGTTCAAGTCCCCTAGGGGGACAAATAAAAAAAGTTAAATACAGTATAATAAAGTTTTTTTAATATATATTAAAAGAAAATAGTTTTCCATTTTCCCACAAGCACGTTGCAAAAAAATAAAGAAATAACATAACTGTTATCGACACATCTGTAAAAGTCGGAACTATTACAATATATCATTATTTAGTCCGCACGGTGAGCCCCGTAAAAAATTAAACCGCCAGAATCAATGTTTTTTGGTCACTTCATCTCCCACACAAAATGAAATAAAAAATTATCAAAAAGTCTCATACCCCAAAATGGTACCAATAGAAACTAAAGTTCGCCCCACAAAAATAAGCCCTAATACGACTCAATCAACGAAAAAAAATGAAAAGTGATGGCTCTCAGAATATGGAGACAAAACTCACATTTTATTTTTAACAGCAAGTTTTCCCCTTGCGAACGGAGTAAAACATTAAAAAAAACTATATCAATTTTGTATCACATTGATCTGCAGAACAAAGTTAACATGCCATTTTTACTGCACGGTGAATGCCGTAAAAACAAAAACCCCCAAAAGATTGAGGAATCAGTTTTTTTCCTATTTCTCCCCACAAATAATTTGTTTCCAATTTCCCACTACATTATATAGTACAATAAATGGTGTCGTGAAATCTACAACTCGTCCCGCAAAAAACATGCCCTCAGATGGCAATATTGATTGAAAAAGAAAACAGTTGTCTTTTAGAAGTGTGGATGAAAAAACTACAGTTTTTTTGTGGCAGTAAATGGTTAAATGTTACGGTCACTATTGACCACGGCATCTAAGGGGTTATATGGCAGTTGTAATGGGAATCTGGCTATCAATCACCTCTGGGCTTCATAGGGATCGCACAGACACAGCTTTTGTGCTAGTGCGATCACAGTGATGTACATTAGTTTGCCTTAACTAAAGGCATCCCATGATGCAAATGTACCTCATTTTGCACGAACAGATTAAAGGGGTTGTATCATGAATACAACCTCTATTAAAATTGGAAAGAACAGGAGCCCCTCTTCTGTAATGGCTCAGAGTCGGGGACCACTCTATGGTGCCATATGTCCCTTTAAGGCTTTCAACCACAAAAGCCAGGCTTCAGGATCAAAACTGATGTTAGTCAGTTAATCTTGATGTGTGCTATCAATGTCAATTGTAAAAAATAGTATTTCTGATAGTGTGGGAATGGTGGCAACAGTAGTTAGTATTTAGTAAAGATGTCTGAATAATTATTCTAATGCAATGGGGCTTGTCCACTGTAAATGTCCCAAATGCAATAATTCAAGGAGTTCGAGTACCGCTGGCTAAACAGTAGATCCACGTGACCTCAATCTATATATATGTACAGTATATATTATTATTATTATTATTATTATTATTATAAAAAAATATATCTCAGTTAGTCTTTAATAACTGTTATTGAATTTTGTATATTACATTTGTGATCATATTTCAGCTGCCAAATGTTCTTATTAAAATAAGCTACGGTATGTTTAGTAATGAGTATAGCGACTGATCATGAGATACTATACAATAATTTTACCTGTCTGGGGGAAACAGGTATAACAGGTGTGTGCTATTCTTGCCAAACCAAGTGCACAGATTATTTATTATCTTGTAAATACCTTATTTTGAAAGATAATCTAATTTACATAGTCAATTTACAAGCCAGATGGAAATTCACAGCTGGAATCAAACTACGACCTAAAAGGGAGTGATCATATGTTAGCATTTGGACGAGTTTCTAGGCAGAGTCATATTTTTTAATTTTTATATATTTAAACTTCACAACTAAATTTAACTCGGATGTGGGACTCAAGGAATGAAATTGAATGCTTTTAGGTTTATACGCAGTTTAGTAGAAAGATAAAAATTTCAGATTCGGAAACAGAGTCTTTCAAGATAATTATTGATTACTGTAGTTTAGGGGGTTTTCTGAGTCTCTTTACGGCAGCCCTTAAGGGCTATATTCCGTAGTGCAAGGGCCGGACTGGCCATCTAGCAGTTCTGGCAAATGCCAGTGGTTCGCCTGCTGGCCGCCCAAACAATCAGTGTCGGACAGTCAGGGCCGCACCGTTCATGTGGCGAGATAAGCTTCTCGTCTCAGGCGGCGAGCTGCTGTCTCTCTGAGGGGGCGGCGACGCCACTGAAACCAGCCACCACCACCCCCTCCTGTACTAATTGTACCTGCATCTATGTGGCTGGGCATGGAACTTCCATGCCCGACTATTCAACGCCTTACAATGACGCTGATTGGCAGGGCAGAATGGCTTGCCCTGCCAATCAGCGCGTTTCAACGATGCTAGCGGCACAATGATGTAATCGCGCTACTTCCATTGTTGAAAGGCGCTGATTGGCGGGGCATGTCATTCTGCCCTGCCCTATCAGCTCCGTCGTTCAGCACCAGCAGACCTGATCAGAAGAGAGCAGGCCTGCATTGACACAGGACGGCGTGGGAACGGGATCAAGGTGAGTATGTAAAGTTGTTGTCTTTTCTACCTAAAAGTGGGAGTGGCATTATTTACTGGCATTATCTATGAGCTATATGTGGGACACTATCTGTAGGGGAGGCTATATGTGGGGCACAGTCTACAGGGGAGGCTGTATGTGGGACACTAAGGGGGGCTTTATGTGGGGCACTATATACAGGGGAGCTATATGTGGGGCACAATCTACAGGGGAGGTTATATGTGGGGCACTATCTACACTGTGTGCGTGTGAGGGACACAGTGTATGGTGCTATTCTAATCAGGGACACAGTGTATGGTGCTATTATAATTAGAGGTGCAGTGTATGGAACTATTATATTTAAGGGTACAGTGTGTGGCACCATGAGAATTTTATCTTTGTTTATAAGTACAGAAATGTTTGAATAGTGAGTAGCTGAAGACATCTGAGCAGAAAACTGCAGAAATGAGCTGTGGCCAGGAGAAGTCGTCATAGAGGCCTGGACTGGATGGAGAAGAAAATAGAAAAAGAACAACTAGAGTCTGAGATCGTCACCGGTGTGTCACTTCATATAAATGTTTATTCTGCTTCTAATCAGAATTGTAGTCACTGTATGATATGTAGCAATATGATGGGTGGTATGATTTTTTTTGTTTTTGAAACAGTAACTCTCAGCATATCCTTACCATTGTCTGGTCCGTGCGGGAAGCTGAAGTTTTACGGCGTACAAACCTATATGGGTTGCACTAAATTGAGCTGTATTTGTTCTTGTGCTATATTTATGTACTGAACTTGGTTCTGGTACTGTATTTATGTACTGAGCTTGGTGTTGTATATACAGTTAGGTCCAGAATTATTTGGACAGTGGCACAATCTTCATGATTTGGGCTCTGCATGGATTTGAAATGAAACAACTGAGATGCAATTGAAGTGTAGACTTTCAGGTTTAATTCAAGGGGTTGAATAAAAACATTCTGTGAAACGTTTAGGAGTTTCAGCCATTTTTCTACATAGCCTCCTCATTTCAGGGGCTCAAAAGTAATTGGACAAATTAACAGTACAATAAATAAAATGGTTTTTTTTTTAAAATACTTTGTAGAGAATCCCTTGCAGGCAATGACTGCCTGCAGTCTGGAACCCATGGACATCACCAAACACTGGGTTTTCTCCTTTGTGATGCTTTGCCCGGCCTTTACTGCAGCTGTCTTCAGTTGTTGCTTGTTTGTGGGTCTTTCTGCCTTAAGTTTTGACTTAAGCAAGTGAAATGCATGCTCGATCAGGTTGACATCTGGTGATTGACTTGGCCATTGCAGAATATTCCACTTCTTTGCCCTAAAAAAAACTGCTGGGTTGTTTTGCAGTATATTTTAAGGTCATTGTCCATCTGTACTATGAAGCGAAGTCCAATAAACCTTGCTGCATTTTGCTGAATCTGAGCAGAAAATATATCCCTGAATTCAACCGGCTGATTCTGTCTTCAGTCATGCCATCAATAAACACAAGTGACACAGTGCCTTTGGCAGCCATGCAGGCCCATGCCATCACACTGCCTCCACCACGTCTTACAGAGGATGTGGTGTGCTTTGGATCATGAGCCGTTCCAAGCCTTTTCCATACTTTCTTCCTCCCATCATTCTGGTACAGGTTGATCATAGTTTTATCTGTCCAAAGAATGCTGCTCCAGATCTGGGCTGGCTTCTTTAGATGTTGTTTGATGTTGTAGATGTTGTTTGGCAAAGTCTAATCTGGCCTTTCTATTTTTGAGGCTGATTAATGGTTTGTACCTTGTGGTGAGCCCTCTGTATTTGCTCTTATGAAGTCTTCTCTTTATCGTAGACTTAAATACTGATACACCTACTTCCAGGAGAGTGTTCTTCACTTGGGTAAATGTTGTGAAGGGGTTTTTCTTTACCATGGAAAGGATTCTGTGATCATCCACCACTGTTGTCTTCCATGGATGTCTAGGCCATTTGAAGTTCACGAGATCACCAGTGTGCTCTATTTTTTCAAGAACGTACCAAACTGTTGATTTGGCCACTACTAACATTTGTGCTATCTATCTGATGGATTTCTTCATTTTTTTCAGCCTAACGATGGCGTCTTTCACTTGAATTGAGAGCTCCTTTGACCTCATGTTGTGGGTTCACAGCAACAGCTTCCAAATGCAAATGCCACACCTGGAATCAACTCCAGACCTTTTACCTGTGTTAATTGATGATGTATTAATGAGGGAATAGCCCATGCCGCCCATTAAATAGATTTTGAGATAATTGTCCAATTACATTTGGTCCCTTGAAAAAGAGGTAGCTACATATTAAAGAGCTGTAATTCATAAACCTTTCCTCAAATTTGGATGTGAATACCCTCAAATTAAAGATGAGAGTCTGCACTTTAAGCTGTGCTGTGTACTCTGTGCTTTATTGCTGTGTACTCTGCTAATCAGCTCTAGACTTGTTTTCTGCACTGATGCCTCGCTCAATAGCGCACATCTCCGGTGCCGCAGAGTAAAAGGAGAATCCGTTCCTGCCCAGTCTGCATGTAACAATCAAACGTTACACTAGTTGGCTGAGCATCAGCCAATCAGTGATGGGCTTGCACTTTCTACTGCCCCCTGAGCACAGCTTCAGTCTGGCTGCTGAGGGGAAGGAGACTCCAGCCCCTCCCAGGTATGTTGCTGATGGCTCTAGCTCCAGCAGGTTTACTTCTTTATCTGCTTCAGCTTTAAGTAAACAGCAAGAAGCCTTCTACAATGAGGTGGGTAGGGGGGCATAAGTGAGGGTAAAGGACATGGGTGATGCACACAGTATCTGCAAGCAACCTGCTTGTGGGAGGGGAGGGGGTCCAGATACTGTAGATAGGAGGAGCTATAGGGTTAGAAGGGTGAGCATCATGTTATGGTAAATTTGAGCCACAGATGGGAGGAACATGGTAAAAGGGGCGTGGATTTATGGGCACATGGACGGGCTTAGTGGTGGAGGGGGCATCTCAGGTATAGATGCCTATGTACTGCCAGCATCCTGCATGCCAGTGCCCAAGAATCAGCAGTTTACAAAAGAAGAAGAACAGGTAAATATAGCAATGTGAGTGAAGTGTTGGATTGATTTTTGTAGTGTGACTGGTTGATGTAGTGTTAAGAGTGTATGTCAATTGTATGAGTGAAAAGTAAATCTAAACTATACTGGGAATTTAATAATTCTCTATTAGGGCTGATGCACGCAGCTGTAATACAGCTCCATACGACCTGGCCTGAATAAATGCCAAAGGGACCCCCACTTTTGCCCTATAAGAATTTAAACAGGAGAAATGTGACTTGAAAGAAAGGTCACCCGGAAAAATCTGCATTTAAATGACTGAAAATGCAATGTCAAATATAGAATGCAAAGACAATGCAAATAAATAAAGACAGTGTGCAAGATAGGAAAAGATGCGATTACCACACCATGCAGGTGAAATTAAAGGCCGGGTCCTGTGAGGGCAAGGGCGTGGCTGAAACCCCATCTGCATCGGCGTTGATACGGCTTCATCAGGGTGCCTAATACAGGTGTGTGCACCTTCAGAATGCTCAGATTTCAAATAGTGGCATATGTAGAACTTTTGCTGTCGAAATCCATACAAATCTGACACAAAAATGTGGCGTGCACCATCCCATTTCATATGTAAAGAGGTACAGTATTATCTCCTACAAGCATTGCTTTTAGGGGAGAATAGCTCGGTACAAACAGCATCTAATGGAGTCTATAGAGGCCATGCGGCTCCGTACTATGGTATGTGAATGAGCATATATGTGTGTGTGTGTGTTTATATATATATATATATATATATATATACATATTACTAAAGATGGTAGGAGGGTATACAGCATTCTTAAGGCTATGTACACCCTCGAAGGGTATTTTTTAATTTTTTATTTTTCTTAATAAATGTTTGTATGTTGCAACTTTCTAGTTAGTTTTTATTAAAAATTATTTTAACTTTTTGAGATACAGCTGCTTTCTATCCTGTATACAGAGTAGCTGTATCTAGCACTGAGACCTGAATCTGTCAGGTCAGCGGGATTGACCGATTCAGTGTCAGCGGGTCCTGCATGTCCCTGACAGGAACTACCGCTGTAGTAGCAGTAGCGGCTGCTACGGGACCCGCGGCATGAGGGGGCCCGCCGGCACAGGCCCACCCATGCCCGGTGGCGGCGCTAGAAGTCACACTCAATAGTATCTGCAAACATTATCACCTCCCAACCGTCCCGTATTCAGCGGGACAGTCCCGGATTCCATGCGGTGTTCCGCTGTCCTGGGCATCCGGTGCTATGTCCCGCTGTCAACTGTATCTGCGTCCTCAGGACGCAGATACAGTTGATACAAATTCTGAAGCAGGGAACCATCAGCTCCCTGCTTCAGAATTCGTTCAGTGCGGAGGAGCAGAGGGATCTCCTCGGCTCACCAAGGACTCCCTGGCCACAGTGCTACTTTAACCGCTGTGCTCGGGGAAGCCTTTAACGTCACTGTCTATATATGGACAGTGACGTCAGTGGCTTCCCCTTGAGCGAAATCCCCGTTGCTGATGATCTGGCCAGGGATTCCGCTCCTAGAGGAAACCCCTGAGGTCCCTGTCCATATATGGACATTGACGTCAGGTGCTCCTCCTGGAGCGGAATTCCCGGCCAGAGTCGGCAACGGGGATTCCACTCAAGGAGTAGCCACTGATGTCAATTTCCATATATGGAGGGGGGTTGGGGGTGTCTCTATCTACGGACACTGTGGCACTATATAGGGGCACTATCTACAGGGGACACTGTGGTGCTATCTACATGGGCACTGTGTCACTATCTACAAGGGCCCTGGCACTAGGGGCAGCTAAGGGGGCATTATACTGTATAAGGGCAGATTGGGGGCATTATACTGTATGGGGCAGCTATGGGGGCATTATATTGTATGGGGGCATCTGTGTGGGCATTATACTGTATGGGGGCATTATACTGTATGGGGCAGCTATGGGGGCATTATGCTGCATGGGGGTAGCTATGGGGCATTATGCTGTATGGTGGAATTCATTTGGCCATTATACTGCATGGGGGCATCTGTATGGACATTATACTGTAATGGAGAATCTGTGGGAATTATACTGTATGGTGGCAGCTATGGGGGCATTGTACTGTATGGTGGCAGCTATGGGGGCATTATACTGTGTGTGGGCAGCTATTTGGTATTATACTGTGTGGGAGTCACTATGGGAGCCTGATATTGTGTGGGCTGAACCGGGTGTGTATGTGCGAAGATTGGGTGGGATTAGAGGCATGGCTTTAAAGACAAAAAAAAAACTGCTGCACACGCAGCATCGGTTTTCACTCTTTGTGATAGTTAAAAGTTGTGAGCTGTGTTTATGGCAGAGCAGGGAGATATCTCCCTGCTCTGCCATTTACTATGCTGCACCCTACAGGCCACGTTCGGCATGCAACCTATCAGGTTCAGGGACTGGATCCCTGCGCAGGCCGGCATGATGATGTCTCTGGAACATTCCGGTCTACGCAAGGATCCCGTCAGCATTGAGAATGCTTTCGAGAAGCTCCGTTCATCACGGTCACAGGGCCTAGTTGAATATAATTTTGTTTGTTTTATTTGTTTGGGGGGCGCTATTTTCAATGGGGAGGTGATGGGTGCTATTTACAGGGGGCTGTATGAAGCTATCTACAACAGGGCTGTATAGTATTATCTACAGGGGGACTGTATGGCACAATCTACAGTGGGGGGCACTATCTACAAGGGGCGGCTGTGTGTGGCACGTAGGGAGGGGGGGCCAAGTAAAAAGTTTGCTATGGGGCTCAGTCTTTCCTAGTTACGCCCCTTATGCAGAATCTACCTGTACTCGATCACATCTAAGTTATGAACTTAGATGTGATCGGTAACAGCTTGATCCTGCATGGACCCGCTGATACTGAACCCGTCAGTCCCGCTGACATGACAGATTCAGGTCTCAGCGCACTATACCGCTGCTCTGTATACAGAATAGAAAACAGCTGTATCTAAAAGTAAAAATAATTTTTAATAAATGTAATTTGAAAGCTGCACCAAACACACCAATACACAAAGAAAAAAATTGCCTTCAAAGGTGTACCTTTAATTACTTTACATTCACACACATATTGTCACAAAGGTTATCACAAAAATAGTGCCTACAAAATAATATTTACAGAAATGATTTTGTGCTATTTTGCTTCCCCAGTATATTGAAAATTGTAAAAATTTTAATCCGAAATGATAAATTCAGAAAAACATAAAAAAAAACATAAAAAATAGTTTTCATATTTTATACAAAAATATACCTGAAACTCAACAGTGGAGTATCATGGTATATTCCATTATCTTATTATATATTTAGGCTTGCGTAAATGGAGTGAGGACTATTGAATCTGCATCAGCTAAAGAGTGTCTGGACAAGTTATGTTTTCAGAGTTGTTTATGTAATGGATCAATGCAAACTGGCCCCAGGCTAAAAACACAAGGTTATGTACTCTATTAGTTTAGTAGGTCAAGTAATAATTAGTAGCTTGAGGCAAAAATATATGACAGTGGAAAAAATAGTCCTGAGCGGAACTTTACTCTGTACATAGGATCGTAGAGTTTAATGAATATTGTTTTAATGTAATATTTTAACCTAAACTGCAGACGAGGGCAAAACATATTGTTCTATCTCTATGTATGTAGGAAGCAGAATGTATTAACAGCTGCAGTGTATGTGGAAATTTTTTTATGAACAAAAAAGAAACACAAACAGTATCATTTCTTATTACAGGCTCCGATCCCCTCGAAAATGGAATTGACACATTGTAGGGCAACGGTGAAATACACAATTCCTTTGGGACTGTGGATAAATCTACCTTAAGCCTATAAGCCCGTGGCTATTTTCTGACTTTACAAAAAGATAATAATTGAGTATCAAAGAACAAAAAACAGCTTCTGTTTTTTTATAAAATATAGAACGCGGAATCGAGTTGAGGTAACAACAAATTATAGGATTATACAGGTATAGCTTATTTTATGCTCTTGTTTGTACATGGATACATCTGGTAATTAAGGTTTTCTAACAAAAATTTTAAAAAATTTCCCCTTAATTTGGCATCTGATCGTCTGCCTCTTGTTTCAAGCTCAAGCACTGTCTGTTAATCTGGAGGCTCATAACACCAGAAGCAGAAGACTGAGCAGAGATAAGCAATATAAAACTAATTAAAGGGGTTGTCCAATTTCACTTAAATAGTTGCTATGCCTGCCACAGCCAATGGGCAAGAGTGGCGCTGTTTCTAGGAAAAAAAGATAAGCCTATCTTCAAATTTTGGACAAAACTTTTAACTCTGTTTAATATAAATTTAACTCTGATTAATATAAATACAATTAATAGTAATATATTCTATGTTAGTGTTTTACTTCAGGCTTCCAGCCTTCACATTCTCTACCTTTACAGGTGGGTTTTATATACTTTGTATACAACTTATAATTCTGAATGTTTAAGGGCCTGTTCATATCAGCGTTGGGCTTCCATTTACTTCTGTTTTTAAGAGGGTTTCCGTTAAAGTTTAACAGATCCGTTAAAAACGGAAGCCCAACGCTGATGTGAACAGGCCCTTACAATCTAGTAACTGTCATGTATCATTAATTCTGGATAGATAGATAGATAGATAGATAGATAGATAGATAGATAGATAGATAGATAGATAGATAGATAGATAGATAGATAGATAGATAGATAGATAGATAGATAGATAGATAGATATGAGATAGATAGATAGATAGATAGATAGATAGATAGATAGATAGATAGATAGATAGATAGATAGATAGATAGATAGATAGATAGATAGATAGATAGATAGATAGATAGATATATAGATAGATAGATAGATATGAAATAGATATGAGATAGATAGATAGATAGATAGATAGATAGATAGATAGATAGATAGATAGATAGATAGATAGATAGATAGATAGATAGATAGATAGATAGATAGATAGATAGATAATTGGATCGATGATAGATAGATGATTTTATTTGTTATTCACTATTCAATTATCAATAAAATCTCAAACCTTCTGAACTTATCATGCATATCAGTTAAAAGAGTGTACAGTATTAAACATCTAGAGAGCACAAATGTGTCCTTCCTTAACTTTCCTCATATTTCAACATATCCTGAGATATGGGGCGCTAGATGACCAGATGTGATAAAAATACATGATTTTGCGATACTCTGTCACGAGATGCCTATGCTATCTGTGTCTATGTATGGCCACCCAGTGGTTTTCATGTGAATAGCAGTCTGTCAGAGGTTTTGCTAGAGTCTTGCAATATTGTATTTTATTTCTTTCATTAAGAGTCCTTAACCAAATTCAAGCATAGGTAAGGATAGACACATCTGTATGATTGTGTGTGCAAAAATGGTTTATTGACCAGCCAGACCATAGGATGTCCCATTGTTCAGGCTACCCAATTCAGTATCCTACAGCTAAATACAACAGTAGTTTGCTCATCAGCATCTCGACCCGCACAATTTACCCATTCTTGATATCGATGGGATATAACAGATAACCATGTTATTATTTGTGGATACATATTTTACGTATATTACGCAAAGTACTGACACCTCATCCCCCTTAACATCACAAGTTTAGACTGCATCTGTCAAAAATGCTAAACATGAGTTATTAGTTGATATTTTGTAAAATTTGTAGTTGGCCAGGTTTATCCCTTCTTGCTTACAATATATTCCAGCTCCAATGGATATTTGCAGTAGGACAATGCATCATTTTATAAAGATCATGTCGTCATATAGCATGAGAAAAAAATAGGCTTTGCTTTAATGGTTTCTAAAGTCCCCAGATTCCAACACTGCTCAACTCCATGCCGTTCTGCCCTCCACCAGTAGGAGACTTATTTGTTCCTTACAGCAGCGTAACTATAGGGGTCACAGCGGTCACAATTGCGACCGGGCCCCTGAAGCCAGGGGGGCCCGAGGCCCCCCGCACCACATCAATAAAATGTTACTATAGTAACTGGGGCCTATGTAATAAACTACGTGGGCCCCCGTTACTATAGTAACTGACAGTACTTACATTCCTCCTTCTGGAGCGCAGCGGAGGCCATGACGTTACAGTGCTGTGCGCAGCACATGACGTCACAACGCTATGCGCTGCGCACAACATCCCGATGGTAGATGGAGTCAGGACCTTTGCTGTTGCCGAAGAGGAGGGTAAGTTTAAATCCACTGTCTGCTGGAGCTGATAGGTCGGGGTCCGACTCCCGGGACTCCTGCCAATCAGCTGTTTTGAAGGGGGTGCAGAACTCGTACGAGCGGTACTTCCCATTCATTCTGGTCACTTTCTCACACTGTGAATCGCCAACACAAATGTGTCAGCGAATTACAGTGTGAGCAAGTAAGGGAAATGACGGGCAAGCAGCGCTTGTACGAGCGCTGCAAGCCCTTCAAAACAGCTGATTGGCGGGGGTCCCGGGAGGCGGAACCCGACCCATCAGCTATTGATGGCCTATACTGAGGATCAGCCATCAATGTTTAGGGACTGGACAACTCCTTTAAGCCATACTGTATAAGATTAATGTCTGCTGGACCCTGTATCTAAGCCCACCCTTCCGTTGAGGGGTTTCCGTCGGAGGTTTCAGCTTCCGTTTCCCCCACCATTGATCTCAATGGTGACGGAAAGGTTGTTAATGGTTTCCATTTGTCACCGTTGTGACAGGGTTCCGTTGTTCTTTATGCAACCATTAGCGCAGTCGACTGCGCTATTGATTCTTCAATGATTTTTCCATGTCTTTGTATTTTTTTTTAAATTTATTACTACCGCCTTAGTAATGGCCGCTGACTGATTGACAGCGTGCATTACTAAGGCGGGATTTATTGTTAGCCGCTGAAAAGGCTAACACTAACCCCCATTATTACCCGGTTACCCACCGCCACCATTGGTATCGGGAAGAGTCGGGTACGATCCAGTACCCGACCATCTGCAGTGATGGTCGTGCACTGGGGCGGACTCAGGTTGGTATTGTTAGGCTGGAAAAAGGCCAAACACAGTGGCCCTTTCCACCCTGGTAATGCTAGGCTGCGTCTGCTGTGTTGTATCTGGCTGGTTATCAATAATGTGGGGGAATCAAGTAATTTTTTTAAAAATAAATAAATAAATATTTGTAAAGAACGATGTGGGGTTCCCCCATTTTTTGAACCAGCCAAATACATCATAGCAGCAGCAGCCTAGCATTACCAGGGTGGGAAAGGTCACTGTTTTTGGGCTTTCCCAGCCTAATAACACCAGCCTGTGGCCTTGCCAGTACCCCTCCGTCGCTACAGATGGTCAGGTATTGGATCATACCCGGCTCATTCCAGGACGCCTGGTGGTGGTCGGTAGGGGTAATAATGGGGGTTAGTGTTAGCCTCTTCATGTCTAACATTAAGCCTCGCCTTAGTAATGGACGTTGTCAACCAGCCAGTGGCCATTACTAAGGCGGAAGTAATAAAGTTTAGAAAAATACAAAGACATAGAAAAGATATTTTATTGTAATAAAAATTCCACACAATCCTCGTTATCCATCTTTTTGAGAATAAAAAAACGCCGTTATCGAAGTAGTCCTCAAATCCGAAGTAGTACAAAATCCAAACCTGTAAAAAAACACAAACACACAAAAATAATTAGTAATATATAAAAAAGCAAAACAATTCTTATACTTACCTTTCCTGGGTCCTGCGCTGGAGCGGCAATGTCAGCAAGCTGGGCCCTATATCTAATCCTATCATGTGTGATACTGTCTGCTGAACCACTGTATCTAATCCAATCATGTGTGATACTGTCTGCTGAGACACTGTATCTAATCCTATCATGTGTGATACTGTCTGCTTAGCCAATGTATCTACTTCAATCATATGTGATAAAGTCTGCTTTGCCACTGTATCTAATAATATCCATAGCTATAGGGTTGTAGTGCTATAAATATGATGTCTCCTATATACACATATACACAGAGGCGTAGCTAGGTTCTCCAGCACCCAGGGCAAAGATTCAGTTTGGCGCCCCCCCCCCCAACCTCTTCCCCCTTGCCGTGTTTGTTTTCTCTACCAATCAATGACGTGTCATTTCTTTTCCACATTTATTTTTATGTAACTCGAGCATAAAAACATTTGCACATTTTACAAGCAATATGGTTCTATACACAACACCAGAACCAAGCCCAGTACATATATACAGCGCCAGAACCAAGCTCAGTACATAAATACAACACCAGCACAAATACAGCTCAATTTAGTGCAACCCCTGCTGTATAGGTATGTACAGCGTAAAACTACATCTCCCAGCATGGCCCGAACAATGATAAGGATATGCTGGGAGTTGCTGTTTCACAAAAAATAAATCATATCATAATCATACCACCATCATCTCGCTGCAGATCATACAGTGACTACAGTGCTGATTAGAGACAGAATAAACATTTACATTAAGTGACTCACCGGTGACGTCTCAGATTCTAGTTATTTTTCTCCATCGGGGTCCAGACCTCTATGATGACTTCTCCCGGTCACAGCCCATTTCTGCAGTTTGCCACTCAGATGTCTTCAGCTTCTCACTTTTCCAACATTTCTACACCTATGAACAAAGATAAAGTTCTCATTATACCACACACTATGCCCCTAAATATAATAGCGCCATTCACTGCACCTGTAATTATAATAGCACCATACACCGTGTGACATAAACACAGTGTGCCCCTGTAGATAGTACCTGCCATAGAGCCCCCTGTAGATAGAACCCCCATAGATAGTGCCCCTATATAGCCCACCCCTGTATATAGTGTCCCACAAATTGCTCCCCCTATAGTGCTCCACACATAGCCCACCCCTGTATATAGTGCTCCACATATAGTGCCCCCCCCTGTATATAGTGCTCCACAGATAGCCCACCCCTGTATATAGCCCCCCTGTAGATATAGCCCACCCCTGTATATAGTGCTCCATAGATAGCCCACCCCTGTATATAGCCCCCCTGTAGATATAGCCCACCCCTGTATATAGTGCTCCATAAATAGCCCACCCCTGTATATAGCCCCCTGTAGATATAGCCCACCCCTGTATATGGTGCTCCATAGATAGCCCACCCCTGTATATAGCCCCCCTGTAGATATAGCCCACCCCTGTATATGGTGCTCCATAGATAGCCCACCCCAGTATATAGCCCCCCCTGTAGATAGAGCCCACCCCTGTAGATAGAGCCCACCTCTGTATATGGTGCTCCATAGATAGCCCACCCCAGTATATAGCCCCCCTACAGATAGAACCCCCCCCCCCGTAGATAAAGCCCCCCGTAGATAAAGCCCCCCTTAGATAAAGCCCCCCTGTAGCTAAAGCCCCCCCATAGATAAAGCCCCCCCATAGATAAAGCCCCCCGTAGATAGAGCCCCCCTGTTGATAAAACCCCCCCTGTAGATAAAACCCCCCTTGTAGATAAAGCCCCCCTTGTAGATAAAGCCCCCCCCTGTAGATAAAGCCACCCCCGTAGATAAAGCCACACACTTTTTTATTACAATAAAATTACAAACAATTCAAATTCACGTTAATCCCGCTCCCACGCCGGCCAGCAGCAATGGAGACCTGCTCTCTTCTGCGCAGGTCTCCTGGGGGTTGAACGAAGCGTCTATGAATGGCGCTGATTGGCTGGGCAGGATGACTTTCCCTGTCAGTCAGCACCTTTCATCGACGGAAGCGCGATGTCACTTCACTGGTACAAAAGAGCTGAATAGCTGGGCATGGAACGTACCCGGCCATTCATTGCTTCTAATTGTACCTGTGTCCTATAGACACAGGTACAATTATAGTGCAGGAGTAGGTGGCGCTGGCGCCCCCCTCTAAGTTGCACCCAGGGCACATGCCCCGCCTGCTCCCCCCTAGCTATGCCCCTGCATATACATACACACATTTTTTGGGGGGGACACATATGTATTGGGGCCATTTCGCCTGATGTTTCAAGACCTTAGTGATGCCCCTGGCTGCTGGTGCTGCATCGTTGGGTCACTTAGGAGCCCCAGCGATGCAGCTGAAAGCTGCGGTCTGTCGGCCATGAAAAGTTTGGGGGGGAGGCCAAGAAGAATCTTTGCATCGGGGCCTATGAGCCTTTAGCTACGTCCCTGGTTCCTTATGATTGATCAGCACCTTCATCGGGCAGTGGGGCACCTGTTTGATCATTAACATGGGGAAGTCAGTTTTAACGTATGCTTCATACTCGACCAGGGACCCAGGCCGCATGTTACATAGGCCCATGCCTGTTAGACAGCACTACTCTAAGTGTGATATTTTGGTGGAATATATAGTTTTTACATGTAGCATCATATGCGAGACAGTTCTTAAAACATTTTCTACAACTGTTTCATTTGATAATAGAAAAAAACCTAATCACAACAAAAATTATATGTTTTCAACTGAGCCACTTTCACCCGTGTGTCCTTATTTTGGCTGCATTGGTGATTTGTTACAAGGCTTTAATACAATTCTCCAAACAGACCTCCATATAGTTTACTTGTAATACTGTTCTGACATTTTCTTTCTACATGAAAAACCTGAAGAAAAAAAAATGGTTACATTGCCAGTGGGTAAAAAGCATTGTAAATCTGATTCACAGATAACAAAGGTCAGTACGCATAATTTATGCTGAGATGCCGATGGTCATCCAAGGTGATTCTCTTCAAGGTCTCTAAGCAACATTCTGAATTTGTGAGGTGTAAAGGGCTTTACTGGACTATATTTTTATTTGTTGATTTAGTGGGTATATTATAGTTATTCCTAAATACTTATTTTACTGTAGCTCCACTTTATGTTCTATACTAGACTACATCTTGTAATGCAGGTCCAGGTGGTATAAGGCCAATGTGTGCCGGGTAGTCTTGGAGAGATGGAATGGAGACCACGATAAAATAAAATTGTTTTATTCAGGTCTATGTTCCACTCACACAAGACCACAGCAAGAGAAACACAAGACCGCTCAGCAGAGAGGGAATGTTTGTTTTTTTTAGCAAAAAAACATCCTCTTTTATGTAGGTTCTTGCTTCACCTTGCTGGATTGTTTGCGAGGAGGCTCCTGCCACTGTCACCCGCCGATAATACTGACCTTCATTGCGAGGCTCCTGCTTGTCACCCAACCTATAGTAGAACAAGCGTGGAGAGGCTTCCATTCCTCACCATCCAATGCTCCAGACCCACTCAAGCTCAGGGCCCTCACTCAGGCAGCATGGCACCAACCGCAACTCGCAGCACAGCAGCCTCTTATCTCCATGGGCTTTGCCCATGCACTGAACCAGAGTGAGGATGTAGTAAAACCCTTGAAAGGTTGCAATTCACACCACAACCACAGGTTTGCCACATTAAAACACATCCGTACTAATGCTTAAAAATGTTAAAACATTCTTTTACTTTCCAAATGGCAAATTTATGGAACATGCTCCCATAGGATTTGTTAATTCATAAAAGTGTGAATAGATTTAAGGAAGGGTTAAACATCTTCATTGAAAAGTATAATATACAGTATAGGGTTACTAGTAATAATGTAGAAACTTGATCCAGGGATCTGTCCAATTACCAGTAGAGATCAGGAAGCAATTTTCTCCACTTTATGGTTTTACAATTTATGATTCTTGTGGAGATCCAACTGGTGTAGGAGCCTTACAGGCAATGCTCCCTGGGAAAAAGTATGCAAATTAGCTCTTCTCTAGAAGGAAGAAAACCGCCACTCAAGTGCCATCTATAGGTGACTACCCTGTAAGTCTGTATCTAAACAATTAAAGAGGCTTGAAGCATGACTAGGGATATCAGCTAAACCAAAGACTACTATCTGTATCACCTATAGGTAGGTAGCTACCCTGTAATACAGATGGGTGCCTCTGGCTTGGGTAATATGCCTAGTTATGTTTCTTTAATGGGTCAGACATTTCCTTACAGGGTAGCTACCTATAAGTGGCACTAGAGTGGCACTAGACAGGCAGAAATTTGCATTCAGTTTTCTGGCAAATTGGACTTTGCCATTCAGAGGTATTTTTTTTGCCTTACTCTGGATCAACTGAGGTTTGTAGGTATAAAAGGCTGAATGGACATTGATGGTCTTTTTTCAACCTACTAACTATGTAAATATGTAACTACTGATGGCAGGACTGTTTTGGCCTTTTGGGGCCCTGCAACAGGATGGGGCCCCATTATGTTTTTTGTCATAGGACCCTACAACCTTTGTATATGCCCCTATTTGCGTACATTGCTTTTGGCCTAATCATGGCCAAACTAACTCCACTTTATAATACAAATGTGGAAGCAAACCGTAAGTTGAATTTGTTTATCGGATGTCAACATAAAAATACAAAACATAAAGCACTTGTTACACATTATACTTTCAGACAAGTAGAAAATAATGAATTGTTTGCTATAATTCATTTTTCTCTTTCTTGCAGTCGCACAAACAGACTTGTAAACATATCATAATAATTAATGAGCCGCAGATGTCCAAAAATAGACAAACATGAATGATGTGTCGAAACAAGAAGAAAACAGGGAACTTTTGATCAATATGCCTTCAGCGTGGGATTTGGTGCTGCCATTGACTGTGCTTTATGTATATGAATAATTTACCCAGACAGTAACATTTTATGGGCTGACGCCGTACTGTGCTCTTGGGGGCTTTGTTTTCAGTAATTGATGAAACGTTGACTGTGAACTTTAGATGAAGTTGAATTTAATTTTTTTGTGACTTGGAGAAACTTTGCAAGACAAAATACAAGGGAGAGGTTAAAGTAATTCAGTCACTTGACTAGCGCTAGGAAATATGACAAGGTCGTCTGTTCTAGAGTTTACGCCTTGTACTTAAGCACAATGCTTTATTTGACAACTAATAATTTTGCTAATACAGAAAGTTTGGAAAACCTGTTGTTCATTATTTTCAGAGATCTTACTTTGAATAAGCAGGGTTGATTCTTAATTTTTTTTTTTTTTAAATGACACTTGTAATTGTTCGCTTCCATTTCTCAGCATATGTAATACTTCAAATGAGATATGAAGAATCAAACAATGACATAACATAGGAATTACCTTGTCGTGATGATTTCTGAATAACTACAAAAAGTTTCCAGACTTAAACTTAAGCTACAGTTTAATTTTGTTAAAGGGAAAAACCACTTTAAAGGATATGTCCACTTTGTAAATAGGCTTAATTAAAGGGGTTTTCAAGGACTTTTAAAATGCTGCCTGCAGACAGGGGATGTGATGAAATAACAAAACAAGTAATACTTAACTGGTATATCCCCGCCACTCCAGCGCTCCCTGCCGTCCTGTTCACTTATACAGGGACTAAAGACGTCCTGTTCCATCGATGTGACCACTGCAGCCAATCACTGGCCTCATCGGTGACGCTTGGAAGAATGACTCCTCATCAACCAGTGATTGGCTACATCGGTCACATGGATGGCCCGGGCATCAATTCTTCCTGGCGGCACCGGAGCGGCAGGGCATTTCCAGGTAAGTATTCCTTATTCTGTTATTGTAGTACACTTTTTGCCTGCAGCCCGGTTTTTTAAATGGCCCTAGATAACTCCTTAAAAAAATCTGCTACAGTTTTGTGTATACAGATCCTATGGAGACCGATGTGTCTCCATGCTACAGACTACAAATAAATTCTGCATAGTCTAATCCTGCGGTCACACTCCCTTCTACCTGTCCCTTTCTTCTGTCTAACTTACCATTTATCTGGGCGCTTGGATTTGCAGATATATATGGTAGAATTAATTTGCCAGGTTCGTGATTCCAAGCATGCAATTCACATTTTGGAATAGTGCATCTGTACTCATAGATCATTTAGCTATATTCAGACTGCCATTAATATGTGGGGAATTTTATTCTGCAGGTAATTACGGGATAATTTTGATGGTTAATGAGGATTTCCACCCAAAACTTAAACTGGGCAATATATTAGTAAATCAGAAGAGCAACAAAGTATGTTAATTATCTTTGTTTTAGTATTTTTACATTCAGTTGCGACGGCCAGTTTGGCAAAACTGACGACTGGATGTGCAGCCATATTGATCGTCCCCTTTGAATTAGCTTCTCAGAATCTGTCAGAGGACCTCAAGTGACATTTTACTATTTGGGATAATTCTGTATTTCATGTATTAAATATAATTGGTGCTTATACACCTATATGATGTTGATCGAGTCTGGGGTCAGGAAGGAATGTTTTTCCTTTTGGGGAAGATTGCCTCGGACCTTTTTGTTTTTGTTTTTTCCTGGATTAAGGGGTAAACTTAATCCGAGCTTTTTCCCTCTCCTGCACTTCATTAATTTCCTTTCCCTCTTCCAAGTTGTGCTTAATGGACTTACTGTAAGAATTATGATTAGATATAAAGCTTAGGCCAGATAAGCTTTATGTCAGGAATGCTGAAAGTTCATGCTTACGGATTGTACTTGACCATCTCATCTGACCCAACCCAAACCAAGAAAATCCAACAAACTTGTTCTTGTTTCAGCCATTTGTCTCAATCTCCCACCATAAAGTGAAGCCGTTGTTTGTACATTAAAGAGGCTCTGTCACCACATTGTGCAACCCCTATCTGCTATTGCAGCAGATAGGCGCTGCAATGTAGATTACAGTAAAGTTTTTATTTTTTAAAAACGAGCATTTTTGGCCAAGTTATGACCATTTTCGTATTTATGCAAATGAGGCTTGCAAAAGTACAACTGGGCGTGTTGAAAAGTAAAAGTCCAACTGGGCGTGTATTATGTGCGTACATCGGGGAGTGTTTACTACTTTTACTAGCTGGGCTTTCTGAAGAGAAGTATCATCCACTTCTCTTCAGAACGCCCAGCTTCTGACAGTGCAGATCTGTGACGTCACTCACAGGTCCTGCATCGTGTCGGCACCAGAGGCTACAGATGATTCTGCAGCAGCATCGGCGTTTGCAGGTAAGTCGATGTAGCTACTTACCTGCAAACGCTGATGCTGCTGCAGAATCAACCTGTAGCCTCTGGTGCCGATGTGGCCGACACGATGCAGGACCTGTGAGTGACGTCACAGCGTGATCTCTCGAGAACACGGCTGTGTCTGCACTGACAGAAGCTGGGCGTTCTGAAGAGAAGTGGATGATACTTCTCTTCAGAAAGCCCAGCTAGTAAAAGTAGTAAACACGCCCCGATGTACACACATAATACACGCCCAGTTGTAATTTTACTTTTCAACACGCCCAGTTGTACTTTTGCAAGCCTCATTTGCATAAATACAAAAATGGTCATAACTTGGCCAAAAATGCTTGTTTTTTAAAAATAAAAACGTTACTGTAATCTACATTGCAGCGCCGATCTGCTGCAATAGCAGATAGGGGTTGCACAATCTGGTGACAGAGCCTCTTTAAGGACCTTTTTAGAAAACATTTTTCTATCTTTCTCTCCAACTAAATGTTCTACAAATACTGTACATTGAACTTCATTTTGGTGCAGTCCTTGTTCTTCTAATCTGCTCTGCAAAATAAATAATGCCTTTCCTGAACTTATAATGCAGGTGTACCACTCTAGCCATGTTTTGCAATTGTGTTATTAAACCTTAGTTTGAAACCAAGCAGTCCACAAAAGGAATTCATTAAAGGAGTTGTCTCAATATTTCTGTTTAACATGATGCCTCCGCTATCTAGGTGCCTCTAACTCCAAATTTTCTAGCCCTGGCTTCCCAAACAAGATATGGTAAATTTGTGTAAATTTGAATTTACTTGTTTTAGTACACCAACAACAATCTATTTTTTTTTTTTAATATGTGACAAAAGAGGTGATTATGAACCTTGTTATTAAAGCACCATTTCTCTGACCTGCCGTGATGAAGAAATCCGGCATCAGGTGCTGTGGATGGGAGTTGGAGAAACAGAGAGGCGCAATATTTTGCTCCAAGTTATTTTACAATTCCTGAAAATCCCCTTAAAGTCAGCCACACATTATGTGATACTAT
The DNA here is from genome assembly GCF_050947455.1 of Rhinoderma darwinii. Classification (NCBI taxonomy): domain Eukaryota; kingdom Metazoa; phylum Chordata; class Amphibia; order Anura; family Rhinodermatidae; genus Rhinoderma; species Rhinoderma darwinii. Next base: position 444,889,066 of record NC_134688.1, on the reverse strand, counting down.
TACTCAGGAGAAGGGGTCTACCCCTTTTTCTTCACGGACCTCCACCAACCTTCATCTGGTCTGTGGTTGGGTTCCAGTATTGGGACCCCCTCTAATCTATCTTTTTTTGGTAAATCTAGCATATATGCTGTGAAAGTCTTTTGTTATAAAATCCCTCTAAGCTCTTATAGACCATTGCCCAGGTATCCAACTCTAAAAACACTTTGTCACATACAGTAGTCATATCCCTTAGGGCTAATTCAGATGAAAGTAAATATCATCCATGTGACAGTCGTTGTTGTAACGGCTGTCACATGGCTGCATGTATTCCAATGGGGCTTTTCACATGGCCGTTGTTTTAACGGAACGTGTGAAAGGCCTGTGAAAGAGTAGGACATGTCCTATTTTTGTCCGTTTTCACAGATCCCTCAATAGACTCAAGTCTAGGGATCCATGAAAATGGGTAACACGGGTGCGACTTGGATGTGAAAAACTTTAGTTTTTCATGTCCGAGTTTACATTCGTTCGTCTGAATAAAGCCTTAAACTGTGTTTTACTTCTGCATTTATTTTATGTTATACTGTATGTTGTCTTCAATTTTTCATGAGATATTTTAGAACTTTATAAATTCAACAAAACAGCCATGCAGTCCTGACATATTTTAATCTGCTTTGATTTCAAATGTAAAATTCGGCCACATATGATGAATATTCCTGGAAAAATTCTAACTTGAGGAATTATAAGCCTTTAATAGGGGTCATAATTCCTCACACAACTCATGTGTATTTTATGTCTTTTACATGCGTCTGCCGACAAGAGAGCAAATGAAATGACAACGTTTTAAATTTGACTAAAATGACTTCCCCTTATTTACAGAGAAGCTCATAAAAATATCAGGCATTTGCATTACAAATTTTGTCATTGCGGCTTGTACAGATGTATGATCACAAAGTAGCATCATAAGACTTTGAATCAGAAATTTACAACCCATCTGGTATAGACATAAACACAATGTAATAAACTTTGCCTGTTTAGCGTTTGGTCATATTTCAAACTTCATAAACTGCTAAACTGAAGTCAACTTCTTTCTTTTGAGTGATTTTATTTCATGAACATGGACTTGGATCCAAGTCTTTAACACAAATGTAACAAAAGTTGAATGCTGAATACATCATTTGACCTAGTGCTGACATTTCTCCTCTATGTGCAGTTTATATATAATAGAGACATGTTTTTCCAATAGGATTTCCCAGTGTGATTTGTAATTTAAAGTAACAATTAGGCTAGGTTCGCATCTGTATTTTGAATTGAGTTTTTCTGTTCCATCATAGAAAAACGGCGCCCGCCGGACCCCATTGACTTTTAATAAGTTGCATCGGGTTCCATAACCGATGTCCGTCATTTCGATTTGAGAAAATAGCTCTGTATGCAGTGCTAATTTTTCTGGCAGATATGAAAAAAATTCAGGGGTTCAAACAGGGGTTCAAACGCAGATGTGAACTTAGCCTAAAAGTCATATTTGCAGATTTAAGCTTGCTTCCATCCCCTGGAGGCCTGATGTACTGTTGGTGGTAGGGTGCCAATTGTCTATGATAGTAGGGAAGAACCGTTTGGATTAGAGATGCCAAGAGGCCACATGAGGAAGACAGCTGGATAGTGTATAGTGCCCTACTCAGGTTAATGATCAGGCAGGAGCACTTTACCTATTTATAGATAGCCAAGCAGCTATTCTTGGTAAACTATGGCTTACTTTGCCTATATACTGCCAAGGTCAAAACCATATTTCTCCTTGTGTTTTTTCTCTATGTCTATTGCCAAAAAGAAAAGTGGAACTTGTCCAATGGCTAAGGAAAAACGTTAAATTTTAAAAAATTGTCTTTACTTCCTCAGTTGGGATTGAATCACATTTTTGCAAAACAAAGACCTCAAATATAGGCATGTAAATAAGCACTATACATTTTTGTGCATTGACTAAGTTTTGTCTGATAGAGCCAAGGGCTAAATTTGAAGCCCTGACAATGTAGCAGTTTGACCTTCCCTGGTTTAAAGTGGGAGACTTAAAACATATAATAAGCCTCCCCGAACAATAAGGAGGGCTTCTAGTCAGGAGATCACTTTAAATATGTGTTACATAGTGTCTACACATTAAAACTTTCAATTCAAATTGTATTGCACGGTTTCATCATCACATTGGACATCTGGTAATGCAATTCAACATCAAAGTTTGAGAATATACAAGTGGAAAAATAGTTATCACGTACATTTTATCTCATCATCAATGAATCAACATCCCATTTTACTTTTTGGGGTTCTCCTCTCCGTTATCATCATGCAATAGATTTTTCTGGGGTGATCAGCCCCTCTACCCGTTCTGTGGTTTGTTGCATCTATTTTGTTTCCTTAAATGAGGGGACTAAGGAACCTCTCTTCAGTAAATAGATTCTTTATCCGCCCGATGCCTTTTCCCATGGCCTGAATTCATCAGGGGAGTCTAGCCATTTGTTCCATCTGTCATCTATGGTGAAGAGATGATGTCAATTCGTGACAATACCTGCAGTGGCAAGTAGTAATAATGGCATGTGTATTGCCTGTATGTCCGTGAGTGGGTGTTCATCGATGACGTTAGACATAGTCTGTTCACCAGACACTATGTAACACATATTTAAAATAATCTTAAGGTAAAAGATAAGAAACTCCAGTCCTATTCCAGTGAATTTATAGCTTGATTTTTTGGTGGAGAATTTCCCTATTACCCCTATGGAAAGGAATTGTAATTTTCACCATCTATTTCATAGTCATCAGATCAGGCAGAAATATTGGGCCATGAGTGATCTCATCACACTTCACCTGTGATGATCATATTCTTAAGCCTAGATTTTGATGTCATGTGCTGAACCAAATACTTGTAATGTTAAGGAAGATGCACGTGTACAGACTTCAAACACATAGAAATATCAACATCACACAGCATGGAGATTATGATTCACCTCCTACCACATCAATGTCCTCCTAATACTAAAACATATCTGAATATCTGTAGGTTAAAGTATCCAAAATATATTTTTTAAATGAAATAATAAAATGTAACAGTTTTTTTTAGTTCCTGTATCCATTCAAAGCAATATTGTATGAGTCAGGACTCCGTTCATGGGTTCCGTCAGAGCTTTCCGTCAGGGGAAACCATGAACGGAACCCTGATTGAAACAAACGGGAACCATAGGTTTCCGTTTGCATCACCATTGATTCTAATGGTAACGGATCTGAAGCAAATGGTTTCCGTTTGTCACCGTTGTTCAAGAGTTCCGTCATTTTAATGGAATGAATAGCGCAGTCGACTACGGTATTGACTCCGCCCAAGAAATGCAAACCTTATGGAACAGAGACAAACGGAAACCATTTGCAAACGGAAAGCAATGGTCTCAGTTGGTTTCCGTTCATGGGTCCCCCTGACAGACAGGTCTAACGGAAGCCACGAATAGAACTTTGATGCTGATGTGAACAGGCTCTAACATGCTGTAATGTGAAAAAAAAATTAAGATTTTGAGTTCAAAATTAAATTAAAGAGGCTCTGTCACCAGATTATAAGTGCCCTATCTCCTACCTAATCCGATAGTCGCTGTAATGTAGATAACAACAGTTTTTAATGTTTATTTTTGACGGAGTTATGAATATTTTTTGTTTTATGCTAATTGCTTCTAAAATCCCAAGTGGGCAATTTTTTACTTTTGACCGCGTTGGTCATTAAGAACTAATTAGCATAAATCTAAAATTGCTCATAATTTGCTCAAAAATGATAGTTTTTCAAAATAAAAACCACTGTTGTTATCTACATTACAGCACCGATCAGATTATGTAGGAGATAGGGCACTTATAATCTGGTGACAGAGACTCTTTAAGTGAGTCATTTAAATTAATTTAAAAATATAAGTGTTTTACACAAAAATCTTTTTATATTCAACTAGTTGACATCACATGACTCAGAGGCCAGAGCAACACAATTGGCCCCTAACAATAACCTCTAAACAAACCCCAATAATACCTGATATTTAGGGATGCCAATAGGTGTTTTTTTTGATCATCCACTTAGAATATTTACCAATGTTCACTATACACGGTAATATGAAGTAATGGGGGAAGGGGGATAAAAATCCAATAAACAAAAAATTATACCAAACATATAATAGTTATTGTATTAATGCCATCTGATTTAAATGATAAATTATCTTGGTAGGCAAATGTTTGAAATAAAGGGGCAGATTTAATTATCAAAATGCGCCAGAATTTTGGCTCAAATTGAGCCAAAATTCTTGCGTGCGCCAAATTCTAAAGTGTTTTAGGCACTTTTGGTGACTCTCGTTGACAAGTTGTTATTTCTTTCAGACAAATTACACTTTCATTTTAAGAATACTAGACTTTTTGAATTAATGGTTATGGCTAGAGGGTTGCGTACAAGCAAATTTTCTGCTCCAACAGCTGTTAAAAAGCTGCAAGCATTGTTCATGGCAGGGTCGGGAGGCCATATGTCATCAGCAGCATGTGTCATTTATGAGACACACTTCTAGGTTCTTGCTTTCTAGTTATTTTCTCATAAACCTGTTTGTCAAATGCTTTAATGAATGACTGGAGGAACTGGACATAACATCTGAACCCTGACATAGTTAAAATGTCCTCTTTCAGAATTTCCTCAGACTTTTGTATAGAAAGCAGCAAGATTTGATCTGCTCCTATTATTTCTAAAGAATGTTGTTTGCTAGCGGTGACTTTGACATTTTAGAATAGGAATGGATGCAGACACAGAAGGAGATAAAAAAAACTATATAAAACAAAAATGTAGTTACTCAGCAACCAATACAATTGTATTATGTCAGTCCATGAAATCTGCAATAGAAACACATTCACATAAGCATTAATTCGGAGCTCCTTTATCAATCGGCATAGAACAGAAGTCAATATATTACTCCATTTTCCATAGACAGCCTTTAAAAAATTAAAAGTGGTTAAGCTTTTGATATAAATCAACATACAGTATGTATAACTTTTCATAAACATAAAAACGTAAAACAGGCTAGAACTTTATAGGGAATTTAAACCAGTTTAAAGAGGACCTATGACCTCTCCTGACATGTCTATTTGAATAAATACATGTATTCCCCATGAATCAACAATTCTGGAACATATTTTCTTCAAACTCTATGTTGTACCATTCCTCTGTTATTCCTCCTAGAAATGTATAAATAAATTGACAACTGGGTGTTACCATTCCCCTCATCAAAGGCAAGTATCCCTACACATAGCACCTATAATACCCCTTGGGCAGCACTATAGCCATAAGACATAATCAACAAATAGAAAACCTATATACGTGTCCCTACACAGTCACTATTTCATACTACATACTACACTATATAATACTACATTACTATAATAATACTACATTACTATAATACTACATTACTATAATAATACTACATTACTATAACAATACTACATTACTATAATAATACTACATTACTATAACAATACTACATTACTATAACAATACTACATTACTATAATACTACACTACTAAAATAATACTACACTACTATAACAATACTACATTACTATAATAATACTACATTACTATAACAATACTACATTACTATAATACTACACTACTAAAATAATACTACACTACTATAACAATACTACATTACTATAATAATACTACATTACTATAACAATACTACATTACTATAACAATACTACATTACTATAATACTACACTACTAAAATAAAACTACATTACTATAACAATACTATATTACTATAATAATACTACATTACTATAATAATACTACATTTCTACATTACTATAATAATACTACATTACTATAACAATACTACATTACTATAATACTACATTACTATAACAATACTACATTACTATAATACTACATTACTATAATAATACTAAATTACAATAACAATACTACATTACTATAATAATACTACATTACAATAACAATACTACATTACTATAACAATACTACATTACTATAATACTACATTACTATAACAATACCACATTACTATAATAATACTACATTACTATAATACTACATTACTATAACAATATTACATTACTATATCAACATTACATTACTATAATACTACATTACAATAACAATACTATATTACTATAATAATACTACATTACTATAATACTACATTACTATAACAATACTACATTACTATAATACTACATTACTATAATAATACTAAATTACAATAACAATACTACATTACCATAATAATACTACATTACAATAACAATACTATATTACTATAATAATACTACATTACTATAATACTACATTACTATAACAATACTACATTACTATAATACTACATTACTATAATAATACTAAATTACAATAACAATACTACATTACCATAATAATACTACATTACTATAATAATACTACATTACTATAACAATACTACATTACTATAATAATACTACATTACTATAACAATACTACATTACTATAATAATACTACATTACTATAATAATACTAAATTACAATAACAATACTACATTACCATAATAATACTACATTACTATAATAATACTACATTACTATAACAATGCTACATTACTATAATACTGCATTACTATAATACTACATTACTATAATAATACTACATTACTATTATAATACTGCATTACTATAATAATACATTACTATAATAATACTACTACATTACCATAAAAATATTACATTACAATACTACATTACTATAATAATACTACATTACTATAATACTACATTACTATAATAATACTACATTACTATAACAATGCTACATTACTATAATACTGCATTACTATGATAATGCTACATTACTATAATACTACATTACTATATTAGTACATTACTATAACAATACTACATTACTATAATAATACTACATTACAATAATAATACTACATTACGATAATAACACTACATAACTATAATACTACTTTATTATAATACTACATTACCATAATAACACTACATTACTATAACAATACTACATTACTATAATAATACTACACTACTATAACAATACTACATTGCTATAATAATACTACATAACTATAATACTACTTTATTATAATACTACATTCCTATAATAATACTACATTACTATAATAATACTACTACTATAACAATACTACATTGCTATAATAATATTACATTACTATAATACTACATTACAATAACAATACTACATTACTATAATAATACTACATTACAATAACAATACTACATTCCTATAATAATACTACATTACTATAACAATACTACATTACTATAACAATACTACATTACTATAATAATATTACATTACTATAATACTACATTACAATAACAATACTACATTACTATAATAATACTATATTACTATTATAACACTACATTACTATAATACTACATTACTATAATAATACTATATTACTATTATAACACTACATTACTATAATAATACTGCTAGGTTTAAACTTACCGGAAATTTGCAAGTTTACTCCTGGTGCTTATTTTAACAATCCAGTTTGTGTCACTAAATGCAGTCTGGCTGCTCAGATGGCAGTGTTTGGCAGACACAGGAATGTCCAGATTGGGCAGCCCCCTTTTAGATATTTCCTCAGTGCCCGCTGTAGATAATGCCACAGTGCCCTCTGTAGATAATGCCACAGTGCCATCTGTAGATATTGTCATATTGCCCTCTGTAGATACTGCCACAGTGCCCTCTGTAGATACTGCCACAGTGCCCTCTGCAGATAATGCCACAATGCCCTCTATAGATATTGCTACAGTGCACTCTGTAGATACTGCCACAGTGTCCTCTGTAGATAATGCCACAGTACCCTCTGGAGATAGTGCCACCACCCTAGATAATGCCACAGTGCCCGCTATAGATAGTGCCACACCCCCCTAGATAATGCCACAGTACCCTCTGTAGATAGAGCTACATTGTCCTCTGTAGATAGTGCCAGACACACCCCTATGTAGATAGTGCCACATACATCACTTTGTAGATAGTGCCACACACACCCCTCTATAGATAATGCCCCACAAACTCCACCCTGTTATCCACAGGGATGGGCGGTGTAGCACTGTCGACAGGGTGGGGTGTGTGGGGCACTGTCTACAGGGGGTGGCACTATCTACAGGGGGCTGTTTGGGGCGCTATCTACAGTGGGGTGGCCCTTTCTACAGGGTGTGTGCGTGTGTGTGTGTGTGTGTGTGTGTGTGTGTGTGTGGCGCTCCTCCTTCAGCCTGCTCTTTGCTGTCCCAAGGATGTCTTGGGAGCTTCGGTGCCCCGCGGGTCGCAGGTGACAGCCTCAGGGGCCACATGTTTGAGAGCTCTGTGTTAGAGAGACAGTAGCTAATTTGTATACTTATTTCAGTGAGCACTGCCTGTAAGACTCCCTACAGCAGCTGGATCTCTGCAAGGAGAACCAACACCTTCCCGGAAAAAGGTAAACCCTATTAGGACAGACCATTAGTGTTAGCTGTTTTCAAAAGGAAACCATACAAGATGGATTTCAATATAAAAGAGCCTTGCTGCTAATTGCTATGACATTGAGATGATCTAGAACTTTACAGAGCAATGCAGAGGATTGTTACATAATAAACACATCAGTAATATATTTAAGGTAGCAAAATCCTCTGCAACTTTTTCCTCATTTAATGTGACCTCAACACTATGTAAAATCCTTGAACAAATGTTAAAGGGCAGATTAATTAAGGACAAAGAGAGAAAAAAGCTCTTAGGATGGCATGCTGCAAAGTTTAGCTGAAGGGAGTTCATATCAAAATGAATCTGTTATCTCTAGTGACAAGATAACTTATCTCTCGTAAAATTGAAAGCCGTTGATGGTGCCTGTCTACTGTCTAGCAAATCCCAAGATGCCACACGATAAATTATTGGTCGAAATTAAAAATGTATGGAAGGGTACCAATATTTTAAATGAGAATTTTCAACAAATGGGTATTTGTGCAAATGTTATAATGTAAATGGTCACATGCCACATGGATCCGTAAAATCCTGGCATATGGCAAAGAGGGTATTAATAAAATTTACAAATGACATCCAATTAGGCAGTTTGGCAAATCATGAAGGTGGCAGATACATTATACAGGAAGATTTAAACAGCCTACATACATTAAGGAGAATAAATGGAAGAGAATTCAACTGTGCCAAATGGAAGGTCATGGCCTTGGGAAAGAAATAACAAGATTTTTAAATGCAAGTGAAGGAATCAACAATTAAAACAACAAGGGAATAAAATGTGATATGAGGCAGTCTATTGCTGTTCTTAATAAAAATAGCACATTGTACATAGTGTATTAAAGTTACAATGTTCAGAATATAGGATGTAGCATTATGATGTATAAAAACCTGTCACTTATTAGAATCATGATTACACATAACTGATATGACCTGTAATAATCTTGCTTCACTAATCTACAGTCCAAACAAATCTGCATTTTCAACACTTTATTTCGAATCCATGTGCCCTTTGTCATCTAGGAGCTAGAAAAATAGAAGACTTAGTGAAACAGTATAAACTCATACGGAATGTTGTAGTTTGCTTTTCTGGGGTTCTAATGCTTTCAATAGATAATAAATAATGCTCAAAGTAATGTTAATTTGCTAATATTTTACATTCAAATGATTGAAAAGTTTTACCTGCAATACCACTCCCAACCACATGGTGCACTGTAATAGTAAAAGCTGTCCATGAGCAATACTGAGCATTAAAGTGGTTGTCTCATCTTAACCACCACTACTTTAGTAACAGCCGTCCTGGTGATGAGCTGATCAGCTGTAATTGTGGTGGAATCATTCACCCAGCATATATTTCCCCTGTATCGAAAATATAGTATAAGAACGACCCCTCTCTATGACATTCATATGCCCTAATAGGGTATATGGAAAAGGGTTATCTTGATCAAATACGTTTTATATAGTTAGTAAAAACGAAAAAAATCCATTCTATCTTTGAAAAATAACAAATGACAAGTTGTATGTGGGCACTGTCTAATATTAGTACCTAGGAGCAAAATATGCATGAAGTTTTACCTATTCCCCCCATACTTTTCATACTCACTCTCTTAAAGCATACTGATGGTTTAGACTGCTTTCTATGTAACTGACCACACCCAGCTGTTTCTAATATCTACCTTAGACTTCAACAGAGTGACCGCCCATGCTTTTCCCCTTCCCCACTGGGTATGAATATGTCAGTCCTTCTCAATGAATTAGAACATCATGAGAAAATTAATTTATTTCAGTAATTCAAAAAGTGAAACTCATATATTATATAGGTTAATTTCACACAGAGTGATCTATTTCCAGCATTTTTTTCTTTTAATGTTGCTGATTATGGTAACAGTAAGGGTATGTGCACACACACTAATTACGTCCGTAATTGACGGACGCATTTCGGCCGCAAGTACCGGACCGAACACAGTGCAGGGAGACGGGCTCCTAGCATCATAGTTATATACGATGCTAGGAGTCCCTGCCTCGCTGTGGGACAACTGTCCCATACTGTAATCATGTTTTCAGTATGGGACAGTAGTTCCACGGAGAGGCAGGGACTCCTAGCATCGTACATAACTATGATGCTAGGAGCCCGGCTCCCTGCACTGTGTTCGGTCCACTACTTGCGGCCGAAATACGTCCGTCAATTACGGACGTAATTAATGTGTGTGCACATACCCTTAATAAAAACCCAAAATTTAGTGTCTCAGAAAATGTTAATATTATATAAGCCCAATTTCAAAAATTATTTTTAATACCGAGATGTTGGCCTACTGAAAAGTATGTACAGTAGATGCCCTCAATACTTGGTCGGGGCTCCTTTTGCATGAATTACTGCATCAATGCGGCGTGGCATGGGGGCAATCAGCCTGTGGCACTGCTGAGGTGTTATCAATGCGGCGTGGCATGGAGGCGATCAGCCTGTGGCACTGCTGAGGTGTTATCAATGCGGCGTGGCATGGAGGGGATCAGCCTGTGGCACTGCAGAGGTGTTATCAATGCGGCGTGGCATGGAGGCGATCAGCCTGTGGCACTGCTGAGGTGTTATCAATGCGGCGTGGCATGGAGGCGATCAGCCGGTGGCACTGCTGAGGTGTTATCAATGCGGCGTGGCATGGAGGCGATCAGCCTGTGGCACTGCTGAGGTGTTATGGAAGCCCAGGTTGCTTTGATAGCGGCCTTCAGCTCGAAATTGGGCTTATATAATATTCTAATTTTGGGTTTCATAAACTGTTAGCCATAATCATTAACATTAAAAGAAAAAAAATGCTAAAATAGATCACTCTGTGTGTAATGAATCTTTATAATATATAAGTTTGACTTTTTGAATTGAATTACTGAAATAAATTAACTTTTTGATGATATTCTAATTCATTAAGAAGGACTAGTATACACATGCACCAGAATAGTGATGTCTTCTTTCCATTTGTTTCTAAGGAAGGAGTAAATAGTTTTGCATACAGATTCAAAAGGTTTTTACTATCAGGGACATTTATGAAAAAAACAAAGGATGTGGCAGAAATGTCAAATGGATGAGCTGAGCTACACTGTTTCCGTAAGTCCAATAGAACTAAATGGTAGTTACGAAAACAACGTATCTCGCATGCTACGCTGCTTCCGTAACTGCCATTCACTACTATGAGCGTAGCTCATCGAAACCTGCATCTATCTCACATTTATGACATATCCTGTGGATATGTCATAAATGTCCCTGATGGAAAACCCCTTTAATGCTTTGCTTTCCACACGAGTCTTGGTGTTTTTTTTACGGCTTACTCTGCTTTGCCATTACTTTAAGAATGTGCTGGAAAATGGAGATGAAATCCGATACTAAAACATTTACACAGCATACAAATAATACCACACAATACCCAAAAAATGACAGAATAATAGAGCCAAAATAATGCCATACAGTGCCCTAATAATGCCTTCATACAATGCCAAAAGAAGAGTGCTTTACACTGCTTATGTAACAGCTCAGGTTCTTGCTTTTCAAGCCAAGCATTAGAGTCTTGTGGCAAGACCCTGTGTGACCCTCTCCTGGATGGTGAAGGTCTGAGGGCATTTGCCCCTTTGCCCTCCCTATAATCCAGACTTGTTTTAGGATCATGGCCTCTTTGAAATTGCAAGTAGTTCTCTGTCACTTCCATCATTTTCATAAAACAGAATATAGGGGATATGGATACATAAATATGGGCTGGGCATAACATGAAACAGCTAAATAGACCATTTTGCCCTCCATGCACTGCCCACCATTGTGTATTTATGAGTTGGACCCCAGATCACACATAATGCAGTACATTTTTTTCAAACTATATAATTCTCATACGAAAATAAAATAAAGCAAGAAAATTGTTTCCCATTATTGAACACTGCAGTGTTATTCCATTCGATGGGAATTCATAATTTCCAGGGTTTGTTCAGAGTCTAGCTCATTGGTAAAAACGTAAAATACTAAAGCTTGGGTTATATCTGTATAAAAGTGAAGTAGAGCCAAGGTAACAAATAACTATTATCAAGCTGCAGTTACTGAAAATGGCTCCTATAAAAATGCATAGAAAAGTAAAGAAACTACAGAGCAGATATAAAAATGAAAAGTGGAAAAGAATTGAAGTTACAAAATTTCATCGTCATTTTACTGCTATAAAAACTTCTCATGGATCGGATTGTGACCATTCAGCCTTAGATTTATATACTGACTATTGTCCCCAAAAGTGAACTAATGTGCAAAAAAATTACATCCGCATGTACGATAAAGGAGATTATTGGTGCAATCACCTGTGATAAATGTGCTCATCCTACATAGTTATACTCACAGAATAAAAGAATTACAGCTGCGGACTAACTCCAGGTTAATGTTCTAATGATTGTCCAGGTCAGCGGCTATCTTCAGATCTTAGTCTTGAATAGAAAAGTTGCTAAGAACCCAGGCATTAGTAATACAATCATTGTTACATAGCTGAACCTGATGGCAGCGACGGCTGAAATTGTTAATGTGTTGGAATTGACTGGCCCTTATAAAGCATATAGGAACCCCAACAATCATGCGGTATGTATAATACCAGTGTAGTGGAACAGAGACCGTTCACCTCTTTTGGAATTAGGGCCCATGTGTGAACGCAAGCCCTGGCTGCACCCCTTGAATCCCCTGTAGTTATGCTCTTTAGCGACAAACTGTATTGTAAAGTAATCGTAATCCTTTGAACTTGCTAAAATGCTGTTATTCTGTCTAACTATATGTAGCCAATATGATTCTTACTTACCTGTCCAATCTCCAGGACCATTTCTCTAGTTATGTCTCATGCATGGTGTGTGTGCCAATGATGTCATCAGCTTGGGGGTTTAACCCCTTCCCGACATCCGCCGTATATATACGGCGCACGCCGGGTGGGGGAATATGGAGCGGGCTCACGGGCTGAGTCCGCTCCATAGAGCGAGTGTGTCGGCTGTGTGTTACAGCCGACACTTGCGGGTTACGAGCGGGATCGCGCTTTAGCGCGATCCCGCTTGTTTAACCTGTTAAATGCCGCGTTCAATAGAGATCGCGGCATTTAAATTACTAAAAACAGGGGGGCGACCCCCTGTAACGTCTCAACGGCCCCCCCCGCAGCGAGATCGGGTGGAGCCGTTGGTTCACACGGCTGCCTGGGGGTCTGACGAAGTCCCCCAGGTCCGCCATCTTGGTACTCCTATGAAGCTCTGCCTCCGGCAGGGCTTCATAGGAGACTGTCAGAATCACGATAAACTGCAATACATTAGTATTGCAGTATATCATGCAAGCGATCTAACGATCGCTGGTTGAAGTCCCCTAGGGGGACTAATAAAAAATGCAAAAATGAGTTAAATAAAGTAGTTTTTTTTGTGTAAAAAAAAATAAAATAATTAAAAGTTAAAAAAAAAACCTTTTCCCATTTTCCCCCTAGAGCATAGTAAAAAATTAAATAAATAAACATAATTGGTATCGCCACATCCGTAAAAGTCTGAGCTATCACAATATATCATTATCTAACCCGCACGGTGAACGCCAGAAAAAAAAATTTGTAAACGCCAGAATTTCTATTTTTTGTTCACCTAATCTCCCATAAAAAATGAAATAAAAAGTGATCAAACTGTCACATTTACACCAAAATTGTATTATTAAAAACTACAGCTTATCCCGCAAAAAAATAAGCCCTTATGCAACTTAATCTATGGAAAAATAAAGAAGTTACGGCTCTCGGAATTTGGCGAAACAAAATACATTTTCTTTTTTACACTTAGGTTTTTACTTGTAAAAGTAGTAAAATATATTAAAAAACTACACATATTTGGTATCGGCATAATCGTATTGACCCATAGAATAAAATTAACATGTTGTTTTAATTGTACAGTGAATTCCGTAAAAATGACGCGCAAAAAACCATGGCGGAATCGCTGTTTTTTTCATTTTCTATCCCACAAATAATTTTTTTCCCATTTCCTAGTACATTATACGGCAAAATAAATGGTGCTACGAAAAACTACAACTTGTCCCGCAAAAATCAAGCCCTCATAGTACTATATCGACGGAAAAATAAAGGTGTTATGGCCTTTGGAAGGTGGGGAGGGAAAAACGAAAATGAAAATCTGAAAAAGGGCTGCAACGTGAAAGGGTTAAGGGTACGGTAGACCTTTCTGCCTTTCCTGAGTATATGCGTTCTGTGTACTTGTTATGCGGTCCATGTTCCTGACTACAAATGACACCTGGCCTACCTGAATACAGGTTCTCTGTGTTTCGACTTTGACTTCAGGCTTGTCCTACTTGTAAGCTCTGCATGCTCGTTTTCAACTCCTGGCCTGCACATCCTACAACTGTTCTACTATTATGGTATACTTCATGGTTTGCTCCGACGACATCTGGTCTGGGTTCCTGGTCACCCATTCCGCTGTTCCATCTCTAGTGTTGCTTTTTATTCATTGACGCTTGCTACTGCCTGCAACATAATTTCATCCAGTCATTCTACCCCCGGCTAATGTCAATTTGTTCTCCATCCCAGCAGTGGCAACCAATCGGTGACTACTCCAAGGGTCGCAATCTGAATATCTTACCCGGAAAGGCCATAACTCTGTGAGGGGAGAACGGGTGAAGAACAGAGAGATCCATTAGACTCTCCTTGACTTAGCCATTGGCACTAACCTTTATATTTATTCGTATGTATAAGACAATCAATGTAAAGTGATGACATCCTATAATTCAGTAACATGTAAGACCACCTTTAGCAACACTGAATTAAAGTAAATATTTTTTGTATCAGATTATCAGTCTCTCACATGGCTTTGGACAAGTTTTGGCCCACTCTTCTTTGCCACATTGCTTCAGGGTATTCATTTACGCATAACTCTGATGATCTCATCAGTACAAAGGATAGACCTTTTGTGGTTTGTTCAGATACAATTTTGAAGACCTTTGTTGTGCTGCCATATTTTTTTAGCGAGAAGGTCTTTTTCTAATGATGCTGTCATGAACAAAAACATTTATTGTGCTAACAGAGGCCCGTATGTAGGTCATGTGATGTAGCTTTTGGGTTTTTCTTTATATCTCTGAGCATTAAACAGTCTGACCTTGGACTGAGTTTGCTGGGACACTCACTTCTGGGAAGATTGGACACCATTTCAACAATCCTCCTCCCTGTAGAATGGTGAATTTCACATTTTTGGAGATGACATTATTATCCTTCCCAGACTGATGAGCATCACCAATGGCTTCTGAGATCATGGCTGATGCCCTATCTTCTTGGCATCTGACAGAGCCAGTCTTAGGCGAAACGCGTGTCGAGTCGTTTGTTTTCTGTGTCACATCTTCTGACGTACCCTCCTCCCTCTACCATGTCTTTAGGCACGGTTACTTATTTTTGATGATTCACTTAGCTGAATTCTAGCTTACATTTATATTGCTGCATTTAGGTCTTGCTTTATGTATATTCATCATTTATCTTCGCGTACCTATAAGTCTTATATCTGGCTATCTGGCCATTGCTGTTTAGCAATAAAGGCTTTGTATTTTATGGTGAGGTAGAGCATGGGATGTTCTGTTTGAGATGGGTTGTTCTGTTCACCCCTGGGTATATTTACATCTATACCTTACTGATGCTGCTCTTCGTATATGACCTGTTTTACTGAGTTCATCTATATATATTTATGTGATCTCATGTATTGTTATTTATTATTAATAAAGATTACTATTTTTGACGATACGTGGTAGATATATATTCTTACATTCTATTTGGGTGCTATGTTCCCTGTGCTTTTTGTGCTTTTAGGTTATCATGCAGACATACACCTGAGTGCTCCATAACATCAAACTATAAAAAAGTTCTGCTTTTATGGAGGTAGTCACAATTTTTGATGGTGATGAACTAATCTTGTTGAAAAATATTCAGATGTTACTACTAAAGACACAAACATTTCCATACAGTACATACAGCATTTCAAGTAGATAAGTAATATTTTATCTTGAAAAATGGAAGTAATTATTTTAATCCTGTGCAGTTCTATGAAGAGCATACAAGATACAGAAACCTACTAATGTAGCACAGCTTAGGCTCTGTTCACATATACATCAGAGCTTCCATTAGCAATTCCATCAGATTTGATGGTAAGAATAGCGCAGCATGCAGCGCTATTCTTGCTGTCAAAGGGACGCGACCTTGATGGACACCATTACAAGTCAATGGTGTCCATCAGGTGGCAATGGGGCCGTTTGACGGATTGTTATGGTGCAGTGACTTCTGTTGTGAATGGAAGCCACAACGCAGATGTTATCAGTTGTACTGTTTTTTAAGGCATTGATTGATTAATTGTGACCACTTCTTCCCTTTAGGTTGCAGTAAACATATTTAAAGCCTATGTTCACCTTGTGCACATTTTACGATTTATATATAAATATAATTAACATATATTACATTACTTATCTTGTGCTAATCCTAAATTGCAGCCTGTATAATAACCAAGAGCTGCATTCACAATTCTGCTTGTTCTTGTTATTGTAAACAGTCAGTGAACTTATCATCAGACACTCCCCTAACAGCCTTGCCGAGCACCTTCAATGTAGGAGACAGTTTTTCCTACATCAGATTACTGAGCAGTGTCTGGGGCAATGACTTCTCAGAATTCACTATCTAAGCAGAAAATGCTGGAGATTTAGGCCTCATTTACACGAGCGTAATATACGCGCGTGCGACGCGCGTGCTTTTCACGCGTGTCGTACGCACCTATATTACTCTATGGGGCAGTGCAGACAATGCGTGAATTTTGCGCAGCGCGAGTGCGTTGCGTAAAACTCACGACATGTTCTATAATCGTGCGTTTTTCGCGCATCACGCACCCATTGAAGTCAATGGGTGCGTGAAAACCACACATGCCGCACGGAAGCACTTCCGTGCGAACTGCGTGATTCGTGCAAGAGCTGTCAAAAGGATGAATGTAAACAGAAAAGCACCACGTGCTTTTCTGTTTACAAACATCCAAACGGAGTGTCAAATTAGAGATGAGCGAACCGAACTTCACCGGGTTCGGCCGAACTCGTTTTGGCCGAACCCGGCAAAAAAATTTCCGGTACGCGACGTCAGGAGACAGTCACTGTCCACGGTGCTGAAAGAGTTAAACTGGTTCAGCACCAAGGACAGTGACTTCCGATCACAATATACATGAACGTGTAAAAAAAAAAAGAACTTCTGACTTACCGCTAACTCCCGGCTTCTTCCTCCAGTCTGACCTCCCGGGATGACAATTCAGTCCAAGTGACAGCTGCAGCCAATCACAGGCCAAGCACAGGCTGCAGCCAATCACAGGCTGCAGCGGTCACATGGACTGCCGCGTCATCCAGGGAGGTGGGGCCGGATGACAAGAGAGGGACGCGTCACCAAGGCAACGGCCGGGAGACCGGACTGGAGGAAGCAGGAAGTTCTTGGTAAGTATGAACGTCTTTTTTTTATTCACAGGTTGGTGTATATTGTGATCGGAATTCACTGTCGAGGGTGCTGAAAGAGTTACTGCCGATCAGTTAACTCTTTCAGCACCCTGGACAGTGACTGACGTCGACTAGCCTCATCTCTATGATGGCGGCTACGCGAAAATCACGCAGCCGCGCATCATACACTCATGACACACGGAGCTGTCAAGTGCCTTTTGCGCACGCCAAACACTGCGTTTTTTGGCGTGCGCAAAACGCACACGCTCGTGTAAATGAGGCCTTAAGCTGTGAATCCTGCCGAATTGTGAATGTAGTTCCTGCTTTATTTTTGATCCATCTAGTATTGAAAACATAGAAGTATTTGCTCATTTAGTAAGGAACATACCTACAAACATAGTAAAAAATGATCATACTCTACTGTATGATGCACAAAGCGACACTTAAAGGGAAATTCAGATTTCAGCAAGTGAAACTTATTCTAATAAATTTTGCGTATCCATAATTCACGATTTTCAAGACCTCTGCATGTAGACAATAAAATGAAACCTACCTTGTTTAAAACTAGAGGAATAAAATTTGTCCTGGTCTTTTAATGCTCACACAGGTGCACGGATCGTTACATGTAAGAGCTCCGATAAGGCTCTGTTCTCACTAGCATTATGGTTTCCATGTATGACATATCCATGACACCATTATAAAATGGAACCAAACAAAGTGTGTTGGATCCCATTGACTTATAAAGGGGTGAATCAGGTTCCCATTGGGGTTCAAAAATGGAACAGAGCCTAACTACTGTATGACATAACTGGGACATGTTCTCATCCCCTGAAAGTAAACAATGATGTTTCTTATTCACTGACTGCAAACAGAGATTTTGAAAACAGTGATGAATTGATACACAAAGTATATAAATTTTGAAAAATTTTGTCAAAACCAGAATACTCCTTTAAATATACAATACTGTACTGGGGACTTTCCCCATTGTTCCAACACTTGAGCCATGATATATTGTCTTTTTTAGAGAAATCATATTGGTGCCTAGCAAAATGCCCCCCCTCCCTCCTTATGTGGACTTTCTGTGTATTTATGTACGGCTGCTGACTATGGATAATACCTAATATTGCTGCTTATTTAAGCTGACACATTGGTTAATGGGGGTAATATAGGGCAGCAATGTGTAAATAATTGAATTCTATTTAACCTAACTAGTTCTAAAATGTAACCTAACTAGTTCTAAAATTCTTTATAGGGATCAGAGCTGTTTTTCTTATACAAAGCTCCAAATCCTCTGCTCTTCAGACAGCCCTAGAGATACACGATAAAATTCTATCTTTCTGCCGCCACCACTCAGCAGCGCTCACTCCCATTAAATAATGAATTCATATGTGAGAGTCCCCTAGTGGTGGAAAAAATAATGTTATCGTTTAACTCTGCTTCTTATGCCCTGCACACAGGTACCCCCACACCCTCCTAACGTACCCCTGAGTCTAATTGAAGTAGATCTCATTCCTAAAATGTCTTCTCTATTGTTAATCACTTCGCCTCGATCCAATGCCACTCTCTTGCTCGCAGCCGCTGGCTCTCTGCACACAGCCATGACTGCGTCAGATTTCCTTGACAACTGACCCACTCTGATAACATCATGCATGGCTGCTGTATGAGGAGAGGATAAGCTTGGATACCCTTACCTGTGCGTTAGGTACATTCATCCTGATCTTTACTTCTGCCCTTGTACTTCTTGTTGGAACTACTGGATTTGACCCCTGGCCCATCTTCTGGATTAAGGTTTCATCTCATCTGGTTAGTCGCATCCTGGTGATGATACTTAGTTTCACTTCGACTCTGATCCTGTATCTCTCCTGCAAACCTACAGTGCACCTACCGTTAATTGGTGACCAGTTTGGGGACCACAACCTGGGAATCCAACTAAGAAAGACCGTACCCCTTCCGTAGTTTTATTTAGCTAGCACCTAACCAGGTATGGCTTAGGATCCACTTTCCAGTAAGCCATAACATCTATATAGTTATATTTCTTTTTCCTGCAGTTACATATATTACTAATTTCACAGGAAACACCTCATTTTCTTCTCAATTTGATGTTTAGATTTTTTTACAGGTTTCTTAGCTCTTTATGCAATGGCAAATCTAACCATCCATTACCGACCAATTATGAGCAACACAAAGGATTCTTGATTCATTTCTTACACTTTCACAAAGAGACTGACTCACACGGTATACATTCATTTCCTGACTATAAAAACATAATGACACTTCTCCATGCGTGAGCACAGTGTATATTAACACCATTTTATAGGTAGGTCTTTCAGAAGTAATGGTGATTGACAAAGACGACTAATTGTATTTGTACCGCTGCCACCGAGTTGACATAATGCATTATCCATTTTATTCCTAAATGAAAGTGCTATTTGCTGCATTTAATAAAAATGAGTCTACCTGCGCGGCCTATCTGCACCATTCCATCACATTAGTTGTTTGTGTGTATTCGTAATAATTGGCTTTTACCAATATCACCTTACCCTACAGGAGAATTGGTATTTTAAGAAGACGTGAATTCATTATAGGAGACAGAACAAAACTACAGCACAAGTTCATCAAAAAATTCAAGTCAAATGATAAAATGTCAAACTATTACAATCAGAACGTTTCAATATGAATATTCATTGGCAACTGTTCAAGACAGATTTATGAATGTATTCACCTGCTGTTTGAAAGGAAAGGCAAAAAAACACACCAAAACAATATACAGCCATTAGCATAAGATAAAGGAAAATGTAATAATACACAGATGGATGATGATCTTGGAAAATTTTAGAATGTGTTATAAGAAAAATCTATTAGTTTTGTACAAATATGAAAATATTTGTATTGCAATATGCCTCATAAGGTCAAGGTATAAAAAAGTATCTATCTATTCTATCTATCTATCTATCTATCTATCTATCTATCTATCTATCTATCTATCTATCTATCTATCTATCTATCTATCTATCTATCTATCTATCTATCTATCTATCTATCTATCTATCTATCTATCTCATATCTATCTATCTATCTCATATCTATCTATCTATCTCATATCTATCTCATATCTATCTATCTATCTCATATCTATCTATCTATCTATCTATCTATCTATCTATCTATCTATCTATCTATCTATCTATCTATCTATCTATCTATCTATCTATCTATCTATCTATCTATCTCATATCTATCTCATATCTATCTATCTATCTCATATCTATCTATCTATCTATCTATCTATCTATCTATCTATCTATCTATCTATCTATCTATCTATCTATCTATCTATCTATCTATCTATCTATCTCTATCTATCTATCTATCTATCTATCTATCTATCTATCTATCTATCTATCTATCTATCTATCTATCTATCTCATATCTATCTATCTATCTCATATCTATCTATCTATCTATCTATCTATCTATCTATCTATCTATCTATCTATCTATCTATCTATCTATCTATCTATCTATCTCATATCTATCTATCTATCTATCTATCTATCTATCTATCTATCTATCTATCTATCTATCTATCTATCTATCTATCTATCTATCTCATATCTATCTATCTATCTATCTATCTCATATCTATCTATCTATCTATCTATCTATCTATCTATCTATCTATCTATCTATCTATCTATCTATCTATCTATCTATCTATCTATCTCATATCTATCTATCTATCTATCTATCTATCTATCTATCTATCTATCTATCTATCTATCTATCTATCTATCTATCTATCTATCTATCTATCTCTTTTTAAACTATAAATATTAATTTGTATAAAATTTGGACTATAATGTCATATTTAATGCTGTATTCTAGATACATAGGTAGATATTAATAATAGATAATTTATAAATTGCTCCTAAAGTTTCTTGGCAGATACATTATCTAGAGTTGCCTCAATAAAGCATCTAAAAAGTGCAATGTACTTGTACATGGAATGCTTACTGTGTGTGACAGTCGAGGCTAGCTACAGGTGCATGTGGGCCCTTGGGTGACTATGGGTCCCCTGCCTACCCCACATTCAGTTTGAATATTAGCCCAGGTTGCTTTAACCCCCTGAATGATAACACTACCAGCCTCCTGTGTCCAATGTCAGGAAAGTCTACTAGATACTGTATCTGTTCTGTATTCATCTGCTCTCCTAAATCTAATGCATTGCAGACCTTAAACCACCACAACCCCCATCATCTGTCTTAATGCAATACTATCTGACTGTTGCAATAAGTAATAGAGTGCTGTCCCATTCATCAATGGCTACAAAGAGCATCTATTTCGGAGGACCCAGCATATCCGTACATTATATGGATGGCCCATTGATTTCAATATGTGCCATACAATTCTTCATTTCCCCTGTGGTGGCGCTGCAGGAGAATTGTATACCTGTCGCCAGGTTCGCTTGTACATTACAGCTGATTGGAACTCTGCACCCCCTATAGTTACATCCTTGACTTGATCAATACCATGCAAGACTTAAACCAGGCGTAAATATGTAATAAGGGAAGTGTAGCTTCTTTTGTATTCCCCATCAGACCGCAATAAACAATCATACATTTCCAGTTTACACAACAGAATTCTGCATAATTTTATTAGAATAACAACAGAATACTGCAGGGCGATGTGAACATTTACAAAAAAAAAGGTTGGAAAAACAAGAAACAAAAATAAATCCCTTCAATATATAATATTGTCATGCCAATTAACAAACATATGTGTAGGATATGGGGTTTAATTATTAATTAGTCCATAATATTGAAAGAGACCACAGATTAACAAATTGTGAACTATTTGCCACTTCTTTTGTGGCTAATTAAAAAAAATAATCAGAAAAGGCAACATTTTTGTTAATGAAATGTCCACGTGACTAAAACGAAAAAAATAATTAATTATATATGGCACTTACATGAATGGAGAACGGCAAGAAAATATTTGTTCTTGTAGCTGCTGCTATTTGTATCATTCTCAGAATTTAATTTCTTTAGTCGATGGACAAGTGGATTCACATAGGAAAGTTCCAAATGCAGGTGAGATTAAAATTATTGTATAATATGTACAAATCAATGACTGAATCCACCCCCCCCCCCCCCCCCATTAAATAGCTACCATAATCAGCTAATTTGCTTGTAGTGGTAGGGCTAATAGGGATGTGCTCAGGTGGTAAGCACCAGGCGGGCACCACCAAGTCACTCTGCCAGGGTATTTATAAACATGGCTAGGGCAACAAACTGGATATTTGCCCAAGTGAATGAAAGCTTAGTTATTTCTCTGTGTGCCAAAATGACTCCCCCTTTCCCTTCCCTGCTTCATGATTAATTTAACCTGTTCCCAACTGGCCACTGTCTTTTGATGGTGGGCCGTGGCGGTCCCGAGCCTACAGCGACATCTTTTGACGTCGCTATAGAAAAGGCTTATGAGCGCTACAGTGACCATTCATTCTCTAAGCTGAAGCAGTTGCTTACAGGTCCTGTGTTTAGAGCAGCCTTCTGAATACGGCTGGGATCTGAGGAACCTTCGATCCCAGATGTTCACCCCTTTGATGGCCACGGTCCATGACCGCTGCATGATCCAACAAAACTCTCCTCTGCAATTGCATCACCAGAAGCCCGGTGATGAGATCAGAGTCTGGGGAACCCTTTGCAGTCAGCCCTGGGGACCTAGAAAAGACCCCTGGACTATCTGTTCTGTAAGCCTGCTGTTAGGAAACACTATGTGTTGGCTTAACAGCTTCCTGAGTCATAGTGACACTTAGTGACACAGTGTATTGTGTAAGCAAACGAGCATGCTAACACATTATAAGTAAAATATAAAGTTGAAAAAAAAAATTATATAAAGATGTAAACATTTTTTTCATAAAAAACAAACAGTAATAAAAAAAATATCCACAAAAACCACATTATTTAGCATAACTTATATTTTATTACCCATACATTACATTAAAAAAACCTGCACATATTAGGTATCTACACAACTGTAGCAACCTGAAGAATTAATTAATAACAGGTTATTTAACAAGAAGCGTGAAGGGTACAAAAAATAAACAAAAAAGAAATAAGAAAAATGTTCACGCCGCAAAAAATTAATTACATGAGTCATTTATTGGTACCCAACACTATTCAGTAAAAAAAAAAAAAAAATCAATTTATCCTGCATAAAACAATGCCTCATAAAGCAACATCAATGAAAAAATAAAAGTTAGGACTGCTGAAACGCAGAGAGGCAAAAACGAAAAAGAGACTGTTATTCTTATTTGACTTTTACTACACTCTGATGATTCATGCTGTTCTATTAGCTGCATATCCTTAGCTGTTACACCAGATATTTGGAGTATACCTCCCTTGATTTCTAGAAGGGAGACTTGACAAATTGAGTAATACCCCATCTTTCCCATCATTATGGCGGCTCAGCTGCTTGATATTTACTCTATTGTGTTATTCAATGTTATTTGGTGATTATATTGGATAATCATATTTTTGGCCTCCACCCCCATAGATGCTCCACATGTAGGACCATGCTAGGTCCCCTATTTCCTATGTTTGTGCATTGTATCAAATTTTTCCATATTCATGTGATATCCCCACATTTACATTTATATTTCTATATACCACTGTCCTGAAATGACATGCATACTTGTTTTTTTTGTTCCTTTAATATATTGTTTCTGCTTTTGTTTGCAGAGTTTGACAAAGGCCAGATTGTGGCCGAAACGTTACATATCTCTTTTTCTGTAAAGTCAGAAGGAGTGCTTGAGTTTATCTTTTAAGTAAATATGGGAGTGACATTTCCTACTTTGTGGGGAAAAAAGTGTCGGTCTATAGCTGATGCAATGCAGAAACCATACTGTAATAAGAAATGCTGGGGGCACAAAGCTCTTATAATGTCCATTTAGAGAACACATGAAACAGTATAAAATAGCGGATTTCTTTTTTTACTTCAGTCTTGGAAAACCCATGTTGATGTGCATTAACATGTAACTGAGGGGGTCCTCTGACTCAGGACCCTTCTATCATCTAAAGAACAAGAGAAACCTATAGAGGAAGAGGTCAAGTACACTCAAAATAATATGTGGTAGAAAAAACTTCTTTATTAACAGATAGAAAAACAAACAGTTAAAAAATGAGTCATACAATGTAAAAGAGGCGTCAGCCCATACGGAATACATGAAATAATACTGGGACATAATAATAAAGATAATAGGAACCCAGGGTTAAATGTTGGTGTCAGTGGCAAGCTCAATGTATATGGCATGTGTAGAAGAAATATATATGAATAATAATAGAGTACTAATACATAGAGATGAAGTGATTCAACTCTGAGAAACACCATTAGCTGGTATTAGACATTGTGACCAGTAAATGTAGTTTTATAACACAGAGCAATATACCTGAGGCTGATATAAAAGGAGTACAACCTAGTTCTTAGTTACAGAGCAGCCACATACGTTTGGTACATAAGTAGTGGTACGTACCCGGATTAATTTAACCGCATGGCATCTCCCCCATGCGGTTACATGAATCCGGGTACATTGAGCTTGCCACTGACACCAACATTTAACCCTGGGTTCCTATTATCTTTATTATTATGTCCCAGTATTATTTCATGTATTCCGTATGGGCTGACGCCTCTTTTACATTGTATGACTCATTTTTAACTGTTTGTTTTTCTATCTGTTAATAAAGAAGTTTTTTCTACCACATATCATTTTGAGTGTACTTGACCTCTTCCTCTATAGGTTTCTCTGTATATTTATGGTCAGAGTACCAGGTTATATTGGGGTTATATGTATGTTCTTCCTACCCTATAGTTATGGTTACTTATGTCACTTTGACTGTTACCGACACATAACAAGATATATATTTACAGTGTCTTTTTTGATTTGGAGTTCATACTATTTCTGCTCGTGTACAATTTGGTTATCCATCATCATCTAAAGAACAAAGCCAAGTGCAGGTATATGCTGCATTTTCTAATGGTTCCCCTAGTGATATCTGCTAGTCATGTGTGTGCATGGGGTTGTCCCAGCATGACTCCCCAATATAACAATGCAACATGAAATATGAAAAGTACTTGTCCAAACTAGAGAGCCCCATCAATTTTTTTAATCTAACGTTATCAACAAAATGGAAAATTGAAGATATTAAAGGAATAATCCAGGCAAAAGTGAAATAATGTGTTATGCCCAGTGCAGGGCCTGAGAGGGATGTGCATGACACAGGGATCACCTCATTGGTGTCCTTTAAATGCCTGTGTCTTGCACCACCCCATCAGTTTTGCTCAGTGTTCCTTTCATTAAGTTTTCTAAATAAAATTGCCATTCAACCCCTTCCCACCGACCACAAGTAAATTAAAGGGGAAATGACATGGTCCCATGCCAGAAGTCCATTAATTTATTAGCGAACATTTGAGAGTACTCAGCCAGGATTGGACTGTCAAACACAGCCCAACCCTGTACTGTGACAAGAAACTGAAATAATCAGTTCCCTGTCACTAAAAACCTGGAACACAACACTCTTGTTGAGCAATGTGTCCCCAAATGCAGAAACGAGTTCTGCATTTGGGGGTTTTCTAGGGAACCCAGTGACATTATTGATAACATCAGAGGTATTCCCTGTGCATTGAGGGCTTGGGTGCATGCTTGGTATACATCACTGATAACAGTGATCTAATGGGCGGCTTCAGTTAGATATTTGTTAGTTTTCTGAATATGGGGATGTCAGGGGGCACATAGTGTTAAATACTAAATCTGAGCCTCATAAGGGACAAATAAAGTAATTAAAAAGTAAATCTAGTAAATTGTAAAAGAAATGCAATAATAATAATAATTAATAATAATTTAAAAAAAACAAAAGGAAAAAAAATACCCAATGGGTACCTGGATGATTATTAACTATGGTTACATCGCAAACTAAAGGAAATACATGTAAAACTAAAATAGGGTCGTTGTTCTCTGCACTATTGCGATGTAATTTGTTACACAATGTTCACATGTATGGCATTGCTATGCACAGGAGAATTAGAGGGTTTATTTTTGGGGTAAATATTATTCATTAAAGAGTCTCTGTCACCAGATTTTGCAACCCCTATCTGCTATTGCAGCAGATCGGCGCTGCAATGTAGATTACAGTAACGTTTTTATTTTTAAAAAACGAGCATTTTTGGCCAAGTTATGACCATTTTCGTATTTATGCAAATGAGGCTTGCAAAAGTACAACTGGGCGTGTTGAAAAGTAAAAGTCCAACTGGGCGTGTATTATGTGCGTACATCGGGGCGTGTTTACTACTTTTACTAGCTGGGCTTTCTGATGAGAAGTATCATCCACTTCTCTTCAGAACGCCCAGCTTCTGGCAGTGCAGATCTGTGACGTCACTCACAGGTCCTGCATCGTGTCGGCACCAGAGGCTACAGTTGATTCTGCAGCAGCATCAGCATTTGCAGGTAAGTAGCTACATCGACTTACCTGCAAACGCCGATGCTGCTGCAGGATCATCTGTAGCCTCTGGTGCCGATGTGTCCTCGCTCGTCTGACACGATGCAGGACCTGTGAGTGACGACACAGCGTGATCTCTCGAGAACACGCTGTGTCTGCACTGCCAGAAGCTGGGCGTTGTGAAGAGAAGTGGATGATACTTCTCATCAGAACACCCAGCTAGTAAAAGTAGTAAACACGCCCCGATGTACGCACATAATACACGCCCAGTTGTACTTTTACTTTTCAACACGCCCAGTTGTACTTTTGCAAGCCTCATTTGCATAAATACGAAAATGGTCATAACTTGGCCAAAAATGCTCGTTTTTTAAAAATAAAAACGTTACTGTAATCTACATTGCAGCGCCGATCTGCTGCAATAGCAGATAGGGGTTGCAAAATCTGGTGACAGAGCCTCTTTAAACCACCTTACTTTGAAGTAGAATGTTAAATGTAAAAACATTTTTTGCTGCTTCTGACCATTTTCCCATAATAAGACCCGCAAAATAAAAATACATCAGCTTTAATTTTAATATAATAACCCCGTCAGGACCCGGACATGTTTCGATTTTCATTTTTTCCTCCCCATCTTCCAAAAGCCATAACATTTTTATTTGTCCATCAATATAGCCATACAAGGGCTTGTTTTTTGCGAGATGAGTTGTAGTTTTTAACGTTACCATTGGTTGTACCATATAATGTATTGGGAAACTGGGAAAAAATTCTTTGTGGGGAATAGGAAAAAAACAGGGTTATGTTTTTACGGCTTTCACCATACGGTAAAATCGGCATGTTAACCTTATTCTACCAGTCAATAGGATTACGTTGATACAAAATTTAGATGTTTGTTTTTTATGTTTTATTACTTTTACAAGGAAGAAACCAATTGTTAAAAATAAAATTTGTGTTTTGTGCCTGAAGAAGGGGCCTCTGTGCTCTGAAAGCTTGCATATAGAACTTTTATGGTTAGCCAATAAAGGTATCATACCTATTATACTTTTGTCTTTTTTGACACAAAAGTATTTAACATTTCATATTGTTTCTGGCTAACACGGTACTACACAATTTTTTACTGTACTTCGTGGCCACATTCTGAGAGCCATAACTTTTTTATTTTCCCACCGATTGAGTGTTATGAGGGCTTATTTTTTTTGCGGGGCAAGCTGTTTCAATTGGTACCATTTTGGGCTACATGTTTTTTTTAACTTTAAATGTTTTTTTTTTGTTTTTTTACACTGCTAAAAACATTATTTAACTTTTTTTTTTTACACATCTCATTAGTCCCCCTAGTGGACTTGAACTAGCGCTCGTCAGGTCGCTGGTACAATACACTGCAATATTAATGTATTGCAGTATATTGTCATTTTTACAGGCGAGACAGGGCTTAACAGGAGATGAATAAAGGCAGCCCTGGGCTACATGAGACTTTTTGATCACATTTATTAAATTTTTTGGGAGATATGAAGTGACCAAAAAACAGATTTTGGCGTTTTATATTTTTTTATTTTTACGGCATTCATCGTGCACATTAAATAATGCTATAGTGTAATAGTTTGGACTTTTACGGACGCAGTGATACCAATTTTGTAGATTTAAAAAAAAAAATTACGTTACTTATTTCTGTGGAAAAATGGAAAAGGTATTTTTTTTAAAATTAAATTATTTTTTTTTTTTTACACTGCTAAAAACGTAAACTTTTTTTTACACATTTCATTAGTTCCCCTATGGAGCTTGAGCCAGCGATCGTTATTGTCATTTTTAGAGGCTCCTGTTAAGCCGTGCCAGAGACACGGCTTAACAGGAGATGAAGAAAGGCAGCCCTGGGGTCCTTCATTATGCCCCTGGGCTGCCATTACAACCATTGTCGCTCCCCGATCGTTTTGCAGGGGGGGTGATGAGCTGTCAGAGGGGGATGCCCCCCTTTTTCTAACATCTTAGATGCTGCGACAGTGCTTGATCGCAGCATCTAAGGGGTTAAACAGCCAGGAACAGCGAGATCGCTATTCCTGGCTGTTTGCCCTGGGTGTCAGATGTAAAACACAGCTGACACCCACACAGCTGACACCCGCTGCGTATGGAGCAGGCTCAGCGGATGAGCCTGCTCAGAACATTACCTCCCCCACCACGACGCAATAGTACGTTCTGGCTCGGGAAGAGGTTTTAAGAAAACCTCATGTGTCCTGCAAAAAAACTAAAATAAACAAAAATGTTTGGGGGTAAACAGCTTACAACTCTATTACATACAAATAAAAGAAAAAAAATATTTCTGCAAAACAGCAAGACTTTTCCATATGCAGTAGATTTCTGCGGGTGAAGTGATCTTTCACATTCCCATTGGAGGGACTATATGTTTCCCTTCAATTGGGAACCACTTTAATTGGGATGAAATGGTATTGCCCCTCAGAAACCCAAATCGATTTTAATTCCTAAGCTGACTCATGAAAATAAGGGACTTTCAGTAGAATTTGCAATCCAATCTCCCAGACTGTAGAGCGGCCAGACCAAAGCAACAATCTACTCAATACAATTACAGTGTAAAAGTTCAGAAATGTTTTCTGGTGACATTGAAAACGAAAATGCAGCCATAAAACCTCAATAAGAAACTCAGTCACCAAAAGCAATTTTACAAATGGTGTGTGAAAAATAGATCTTCAAAACATTCAATCTGATTGTATTTTACCCTCTAGGATATATTTGCTCGTTCTATTATTTTACATCATGGAACCTGCTACTTTGTAATTTATGAACTTTGTTACCTTGAGAAGAGCATTTTGTGTAGTACATTTGTCTTCCGTATCTATTTGTGTTGGTTCTTTGGCTTCAGATTCAGCATTAATTAGAAATGACTAATGGTTAGATTAACCTTTGTGCTGCCAAATCACTATTTAGCTGTTCTGCGCCTCCTCAAGTAAATTTTATATGTTTTATAAAAATCTACAATTATATTTAAGAGAATTTTCTATGCGTAATAATCCAGAATATCTATCTATCTATCTATCTATCTATCTATCTATCTATCTATCTATCTATCTATCTATCTATCTATCTATCTCATAACTATCAAAATATCTATTTTTTTAATTGTTTACCTTACTACAAAATTAACCCCTTCCCCCTGCATGTATTCTGGGTTCTAATGACTAAGACATTTTTTGAGTTTTTCCATTATCAAATTCAAAGATCTATAACTTTTTTATTTTCACGTGGACATGGCTGTATGAGAACTTGTTTTTCTTGCGGGATGAGTTGTATTTTTCAATTGCACTGTTTTGGGGTATATAGAATTTTTTTATTAACTTTTATTAACTTTTTTTGGGTGGATATAAAAAAAAACAGAAATGTAGCCATAGTTCTATGCATTTTACATTTATGCCGTTTACCATGCGGCGTAGATATCATGTTAGCTTTATTCTATGGTTCGGTACGATTACGATGATACCACATGTATAATTTTTTTATGTTTTACTACATTTGCAGAATAAAAACTCTTTTGAACTAAAATTATTTTATTTTGCATCGCCGCTTTCCAAGAGCCATACCTTTTTTATTTTTCCGTCAATGTCGCCATATGAGGGCTTGTTTTTTGCGGGACTTCCTTGCTACCTTTTTGGGGTACATGGGACTTATTGATTAACCTCTTAGTATTTTTTTTGGGGGGGATGGAAAAAAATATAAATTTTGCCGTTGTTTTTTTGCGTTCTTTATACGTCGCTCACCTTCTGGTTTAAATAATATGCTAACTTTATTTTTTGAGTCATTACAATTGCGGGGATACCATATATGTGTCGTTTTTATTTAATTTTTACACTTTTACTAAATAAAATTATTTTTTTAATGGAAAAAAATTGTTTTGTTTTTTTATGTGTACCTTTTTGTTCATTTTATTTCACATTAATTATTTTTTCAGTCCCACTAGGGGACCTCACTATGCGATCTTTAGATCGCAGACATAATGCTTTGGTATACTTGTATACCAGAGCATTATTGCCTGTTAGTGTAAAACTGATCCTGATCCTAATAGATAAGTAGCCAGGACAGACCAGGGGCCTTTATTAGGCCCACGGCTGCCATGAAACCCCATCTGAGGCACGCAATTACATTTGTGGGCCGTCGATGGGTGAGAGAGGGAGCTCCCTCCCTCTGTAAACAATTCAAATGCAGCGGTCGCTAATGACCGTGGCATTTGAGGGGTTAAACGGTCACAGGAGCAGGGGACACCCGTGCAGGTAGTTTATAAGGCCGTCGTAAAAAGGTGATTTCTGGGGGGTCCGACCGCTGGGAGAACGGGGAAACAAAAGTCCCCCAAAGTGCTCCATGAGAAGCATGGGACTTGCGGGGTCTGTGTCCGGCTTGTGTGTCCGGAAGCGCCATAGAAATTAATGGAGCGCTGGCCACACATGCGCACACAAGCCCCCTGTAGATTATGCCACACACACCCCCTGTAGATGATACCACACACATCCCCCCTGAATATAGTGCCATATACTTCCCCTGTAGATAGTGCCACATACTTCCCCTGTAAATAGTGCCCAATACTCCCACTCCCTGTCCCTGTAGATAGAGCCATTGTGGCTCCCTCTATGAGCGGAATCCCCGGCCAGGCATCCGCAATACTCTGGCCAGGGATTCTGGTGCTCCAAGAGGAGCCCTTGACTTCATTGTCCATATATGGACAGTGACGTCATCAGTGGCTCCCTCTATGAGTGGAATCTCTGGCCAGGCGTCGGCAATGCTCTGGCCGGTGATTCCGCTGCAAGAGGTGCCCCTGACGTCACTGCCCTTATATTGACAGTAAAGTCATGGGCTACTCCTGGAGTGCCAGAATCCCTGACCAAAGCTTTGCTGAAGCCCTGGCCGGGAATTCTGCTCATAGAGGCAGCCCTGACTTCACTGTCCATATAAGGGCAGTGACGTCAGTGGCATCTCATGCAGTGGAATCCCCGGCCAGGGTGTCGTCAAAGCTTTGGCCGGGGATTTTGCTCCAGGAGGAGTGAATGGCAGAGCAGGAAGCGGATAGTTTTCTGCTCTGCCATAGCATTCTGTTGTATCTGCGTCCTGTGGACGCGGATATAATTAAATGTAGCAGTTGCCAGGACAAGTCCCGGGACAGTAATTTTCTGGGACTGTCTCTGTAAATTTGGGACAGTCCCAGCAAATTTGGGACAGTTGGCAAGAAAGTGGATGAGGGATACATGTGTTTTATGGGACAACACCTTTAATGACAGAGCGGGGAGATACCTCCCTGCTTTGGCGTAGTATTCAATAGTATCTTTGTCCTAAGGATACAGATACTATTGAATGGGGCTAGCGGTGCCATCGGGCATGGAGGGGCCCATGACAGTGGGCAGGCGCGGCCCCCCTCATGCCATGGGCCCCGTAGTAGCCGCTATGGCTGCTACAGCTGTAGTTACACCACTGTAGACAGGCACACACACAGTAGATAGATTTGGAATAGATAAGTAGATAGATAGATAGATAGATACATAGATAGATAGATAGATAGATAGATAGATAGATAGATAGATAGATAGATCGATCGATCTTCCTCTGCACCCCCTATAGCTACCCCTAGAAAGACAGACAGATGATAGATAGATAGATAGATAGATAGATAGATAGATAGATAGATAGATAGATAGATAGATAGATAGATAGATAGATGATAGATAGATAGATAGATAGATAGATAGATAGATAGATAGATAGATAGATAGATAGATAGATAGATAGATAGATAGATACTGTAGAGTCATGTCTGTTGGCAGAGTGTATATATATATATATATATATATATATATATATATATATACATATATATATATATATATATATATATATATATACACTACCGTTCAAAAGTTTGGAGTCACCCAGACAATTTTGTGTTTTCCATGAAAACGCACACTTATATTTATCAAATGGGTTGCAAAATGACTAGAAAATATAGTCAAGACATTGACAAGATTAGAAATAATGATTTTTATTTGAAATAATAATTTTCTCCTTCAAACTTTGCTTTCGTCAAAGAATGCTCCATTTGCATCAATTACAGCATTGCAGACCTTTGGCATTCTAGCTGTTAATTTGCTGAGGTAATCGGGAGAAATTTCACCCCATGCTTCCAGAAGCCCCTCCCACAAGTTGGATTGGCTTGATGGGCACTTCTTGCGTACCATACGGTCAAGCTGCTCCCACAACAGCTCTATGGGGTTGAGATCTGGTGACTGTGCTGGCCACTCCATTACAGATAGAATACCAGCTGCCTGCTTCTTCCCTAAATAGTTCTTGCATAATTTGGAGGTGTGCTTTGGGTCATTGTCCTGTTGTAGGATGAAATTGGCTCCAATCAAGCTCTGTCCACAGGGTATGGCATGGCGTTGCAAAACGGAGTGATAGCCTTCCTTATTCAAAATCCCTTTTACCTTGTACAAATCTCCCACTTTACCAGCACCAAAGCAACCCCAGACCATCACATGACCTCCACCATGCTTGACAGATGGCGTCAGGCACTCTTCCAGCATCTTTTCAGTTGGAACATTCTTTGACGAAAGCAAAGTTTGAAGGAGAAAATTATTATTTCAAATAAAAATCATTATTTCTAACCTTGTCAATGTCTTGACTATATTTTCTAGTCATTTTGCAACTCATTTGATAAATATAAGTGTGAGTTTTCATGGAAAACACAAAATTGTCTGGGTGACCCCAAACATTTGAACGGTAGTGTATATATACAGAGAATGCTTGCTCTTACTAGACACAGGCTTCTCTCTTGTACAGACTATTTCAGTGATGATATTTCCTATCCTCCCATTAGTCACTATTAAAGTGCATGGCAGTGAAATCTCGGATCAATCGGTTGTCCATTTTTCACAGTTTTGATTTTATTGACAGGGTTAAAAGCAAACGTTGCATTAAGAACCGACAATGCTTAAGCATTTTTTGTTTTGTGTTTTAAGCTTATGGGTTTAGCTCAGTCTTCTGTTGTATTTGATTTAAAATCTGAAAAGAACTGTCCAACTATAAAATTATCTGTGAAAGGCAGTGGCTTCAGATTGCCATAGGGAGTGTAAAACTACCAGAAGTAATGACAGGCTGCATCCCAGCAGTCAACCACAACACTTATGGGAAATGAAGCTCAAGTTTTATAACTGTATTGGCAAAATTGCTGCATCTGGGGATTTGTCATGAATGTCAAAAATGTAAATCAATATATTGCAAAAAAGATTTTCTCCCTTCCAGCTGAAGTAAAGCCTGCTTGGTGCTAGTGATCCATGTAATGTATCTCCAGTAGCATCAGGACGGCACTTTGTGTTCTTCTAAAGTTTAGGAATTCAAGCATTGAAAAAGCCTAAATATGACTTAAACGACATCATTTTGTGGTTGAAATTAAAAAAAGTTTTAGGGTGATGTAGGGGCCGAAGAAGGAAAGCAATTATAATAGGAAAGGATTCGGAAAATAAACATTCATTTAGGGTTAGAACTATACAGTATGTAAAAAATATCTTGTAGGTACAATAGCATATATACAGATTTATGAGATACATAAATAATGATTAATAGTTTACACATAGGAGGGGGGAGCAATAGCAAATGAAAATCAGACTTTCTGAGACGTTCACACACTGCAGATTTGTTTCAGAAAATTTCTGCAACTGAAAAATCCATTCCATACATCTGAATGGGGTTGTTTCTGCAGCATGTTCATGGATTTCTGCAAGCCCCATTCAGATGTATGGAACAGAAATTCTGCAACAATTCTGCCATATGTGACTCTGCTCTTATGGTGACCGATCTCTTTCCCAAAACAGAGGCTGAAGAAGACCAAGCTCCAAACTCCCCAGTGCCAATTTTGCAATTCGTACATAATACTTAAAACTCTGCTTGACTGTAAAATATTACAGAAAGAGCTCAATAAGGGCCAGTTCACACTGTTTTTTGGAGCTTAGTTTTAAGGGGAACTGCATTGGAATCACGGCCAAAAAATGGCCAAACCGCCTCCCTTTGATTTCAACGGCAGGCGGAGGCATTTTTCCCCCAAAGTGGCTTTCAGTTGCTCACAGTAAAAAAAACGGCATGTTCTTTCTTGCTGCGGTTCCGCCTCTGACCTCTCTTTGAAAACAATGGGAGGCAGAGAAAGCGTTTCTTGCAGTGTTTTTTTGTCTGCTGTGCTCAATGGCCGCGGGCAAAATATGCTGCCAAAACCCCTCGAAAAACGCGAAAGAAAATGCAGGAAGGTCAAAATCTGCCTCCGAATTCTTAAGGGATTTTGAGATTTTTCTGCCTGCAAATTTCTCCATATGAACAGAGCCTAAGCTGGCAGCCTGGGCAGAAACGTGGTAGATGCATTTTAATG
Organism: Rhinoderma darwinii; assembly: GCF_050947455.1. NCBI lineage: Eukaryota > Metazoa > Chordata > Amphibia > Anura > Rhinodermatidae > Rhinoderma > Rhinoderma darwinii. The sequence goes on along the minus strand of NC_134688.1, from coordinate 444,853,193 downwards.
TTGTCCTTTAATCCCCAATTTTCATGGATCCCCATAGACTTGAGCCTATGGAGGGATCCGTGAAAACGTAAGATAATAGGACACGTTCTATTTTTCAACGGACCCTTCACACGGTACGTTGAAACAATGGCCGTGTGAACAGCCCCATTGAAAAACATGCGTCCGTGTGATAGCCGTTGGACGTAGGACGTAGGACGTAGGAATAAGGCCTAAGGGTGTATAGAAAGAGAGATAAAAACTGTCCTATGTAATATTACCCCTCCATAAATCCCTTGTAAGACCACATCTCGAATATGCCATTCAGTTTTGAGCTTCACATTGTAAATATAATATACCACAGGACAGCTGGAGACGGTTCATAAATGTCAGATAGATGCGGGTCCCACCTAAACCCTGTTCTAGCTTTGTCTGATCTTGCTGACCCCCGGCCACTTCCTGGTTATATGGTCGGGACTAACGAAAACAGCGTAGCATGACCATATAATCTTTTTCATGGTTGGAATTCACCTCATTCAGCCACAACACAGAGCGTCTGAAAGGGGTTTAGTGGGCCCTGTTCTGGAGATAGGTGCAAGTCCCAGAGGTGGGACCCGCATCTATCTGACATTTATGACATTTCCTGTGGATGTCATAAATGTCTCTCATGGGAAAACCCCTGTAACTCTATAACTATGAAAGAGTGTGGTCTTAAATAGACTATATATAGATGTGGCAAAACTAAGTTTGTTCAGCAGAGCTAAATGTGTTATGTGTGATTTTAGATAACAATGCAGATAAGTCTACTGAGTTACCTTATTTCAGTAGAGTATCATGGCGCAGAAAAGAACACAAATTGCTTAATCTATTTTGGTATCTGTTCATCTTCTAAAGGTAGTTATTTACTATATATAATACAGTGAACAATTGGAACAGTCTGGCAGTGTTATTTGTGCGCTGTATTATTGTATTATTTGAGCACTATATGGCAAACCATAATGGGGGGTCATCAGTAGAAGGTACGTACATGGTACCAACTAAACTATGGCTGGCCTGGGGTAAAATGGGTGTTGGGTAACTTATCCCAAAAATATCCAGGCAGGCGGTGGTTTTCTATACTAATGACCTATCCACCTTGATAGATCATCAATATATGATTCCTGGGTGTCCAGACTGTTCCTGCTACCTCTGGGCACCGGAAGCTATGCATTGGTCGGTGCCGGAAGCAGATGGCTCCGGTCACAGTATAGTTAGTATTCAAGTATAGTATTCAAGTGAATATGAGCAGAGCTGCAGTAACCCAGCACGGCCGCTATACAGTGTACGGAGCCTTCTGCTTCTGGCACCTGAGGCATTCGGAACAGCTGATTGGTGCGGGGTCCGGTTATTGGACTCCACTGATCATATACTGATGACCTATCCTGTGGATAGGTCATCAGTATGAAAAAACGCGCCGTGCCTGGCAACCCCTCTCAATAAATAATGGGTTTATAGAGTACATCCAGTAGGGGAGAGGAGACTGGTCCTAGCTGTAAGTATTGTATATTGTATATTTATTTCTGTAAATTTCTGTATGCCCATAACCCCCCCCCCCCCTGCGCTATGAACAGTTTACAGCTGTGTGGGACCAGTGATTTTAATATTTTAATACCATATATTTTCTTGATACAATGATGAACACCATATTGCTATATTGCAGCACTCTTTTTGAGTATATTAACACCTTTCCATATGTGATGGTAAATTTTATGATTTCACATAGATCTGAGGGCAATCTTAAACATTCTCCTTTTTGTCTGTTTCCATATTAGCAACACTTCTTCAGCACAAATCACTGCTCCAGTTGTTAAGTATTTAACACATCATTTATATCTATAATGTTATGGTAAGAAAGTGCGATGGAGACTTTTATGTTGGTTCAGACGTAATTTACTGACTAATTCTCCAAAAAAAGATTATACATTCAGTTTCCAACGTCATATTCAAGAGTTAATTAAAATAACAAAGTTATTGATGAAAACCTGTAAAAACTGGAGATTATTTATATTCCTTTTATGGACAAGAAGATGATGTAGAGTACTTTTCATTCTGGCTATAAGCTCGAGGCTTCAGCTCCTATGTGGTCTTATAATAGTCTATTTAGGGATAACGGGTGTCAAAGTGCGCCGTGAAAAACTGCAGTTTTTCACAGTGAAGTTGCACACGTGCGGTACCCGATTTCACAGATCCCTCATAGACTCGAGCCTGTTGAGGAATCTGTGAAAATGGGCAAAAATAGGACATGTCCTATTTTTTCACCATCCGTTCACACTGTCCGTTAAAAAAAAAAAACAGCCGGGTGAATAGCCCCTTAGAAGTACATTTATTTTAATGAATGACAAAAAAACTTTCGAACATGGCCATTTATCCAGTTCGTGTGAATAAGGGCTAAGTCCTCATCAGTGGCGGATTAAGTGTACCATGGGCCATGGGCTGTTGACACAAATTGGGCCCCAACCCGCAATTCAACCCCCCCAACCCGCTGACACTCTACCCGTCAGTGCCACTGACTGGACGGATACAGGTTTTAGCACTAGATACAGCTGCTCTGTATTCAGGATATAAAGCAGCTGTATCTCAAAAAGTAAAAATAATTTTTAATAAAAAGTATTTAGAAAGTTGCACCAAAGACTGAGACACTGTTTTATTAAAGAATATAATAATAATAATTCTAATTAAAAAAATTATAACACCTCTCTTTAAAGTGTAACTAAACTTTTAACATGTCATAGTGATATGTCAGAACTTTTAATCGGTGGGTGGTTCGAGCCCTGAGACCCCCACCGATCGCTAAAGTGAAGCTGCAGAAGCGCACGATAGAATGCTGCGCCGCTTCGCTTCTGATCGGCATTCCTCGGAGTTGTGTACGTCCGTACACCGCTTGCTCGGCTTTCCGAGAAAAGCGGATCAGAAACGAAGCGGCACTGCAGTCACCTGAGCGCTTCTGCCACTTTCTTTTAGCGATCCATGGGGGTCTCAGTGCTCGGACCCCCACCGATCAAAACTTCTGACATTTTACTATGACATGTCAGATGTTTTTTAGAAGTTTAGTTACACTTTAAAGGGGTTTTCCCGTAAGGGAAATTTATGATATAGCCTGTGGATCCTGTCAGATAGGTGCAGTTCACAGAGGTGGGACTCGCATCTATCTCTAAAACGGGGGCCCCCTAAACCCTGTTCTACCTCTCTCTGCTATCGCTGCCTCTCGACCACTTCCTGACCATGGACTTTCCGTAACTCATAGTAGTGAATGGCAGTTACGGAAGCAGCGCAGCATGCGAGCTATGCTGTTTCCGTAACTACCATTCAGTTCTATGGGACTTACGGAAACAGTGTACCAGAACCAAGCTCAGCACATAAATACAACACCAGAACCAAGCTCAGTACATAAATACAGCACTAGAACAAAGCTCACTACATAAATACAGCCCCAGAACAAAGCTCAGTACGTATATACAGCACCAGAACCAAGGTCAGTGTGAAGGATTTGCCTGACACAGCTTCTGTGTCGACGCCCGTGGTTAATCAGCCTGCATCTGTTCCTAGGTCTGCTAGAGTGACTCGATCTGCTACCACTCAGGCTGGTAGGCTGAGGAGTGGGTGAACCTATCGCAGCCTGGCCAGACGGTTCTAGCTCCCGCCCTTGGTCCACATATACCTTCATTTGCTGCTTGTCCTTTGCCTGTGATTCTTCTGTTTCCTGGCTCTGCTGTTCCTGCTGTTACTATTGATCTCTGCCTCATATTGACCCTGGCTTGACTGACTATTCTCCTGCTCTGCATTTGTTACCACGTACACTCCTGGTTTGACTCGGCTCGTCCACTACTCTGTTGCTCACGGTGTTGCTGTGGGCAACTCCCCACATTCCTTGCTTTTCTGTTCCCTTGTCTTGTTGGTCTGTCGTGCACATATTGAGCATAGGGACCGTAGCCCAGTTGTACGCCATCGCCTAGGACAGGCTTTGCAAGTAGGCAGGGACTGAGTGGCGGGTAGATTAGGGCTCACCTGTCTGTCTCCCTATCCTGACATTACACTCAGTACATAAATACAGCTCACTTTATTGCAACCCCTGCTGTATAGGTTTGTATGGATAAAACTACAGCTCCCAGCATGGCCCGAAAAATGGTAAGGATATGCTGGGAGTTTCTGTTTTCCAAAAAAATATATCATACTACCCATCATCTTGCTGCAGATCATACAGTGACTACAGTACTGATTAGAGGCAGAATAAACATTTCACATTAAGTGACTCACCGGCGATGTCTCAGATTCTAGTTCTTCTTTTTCACTTTTCTTCTCCATCTGATCCAAACCTCTATGACTTCTCCCGGCCACGACCCAATTCTGCAGTTTTCCGCTCAGATGTCTTGGACTTCTCACTTTTCAAACATTTCTGCATCTATAAACAAGGATAAAGTTAACATGGTGCCACACAATACGTCCCTATATGTAATAGTACCATACACTGCACCTCTAATTATAATAATGCCATACACTGTGTCAATGATTATAATAGCACCATACACTGTGTCCCACACACACATAGTGCCCCTTGTAGATAGTGCCCCCATAGAGCCCCCTGTAGATAGTTCCCAATAGAGCCCGGTGTAGATAGTGCCCCCATAGATAGTGCCCCATAGAGGCCCCTGTAGATAGTGTCCCACATATAGCCCCCTGTTGATAGTGCTCTAAATATATAGTGCCCTACATATAGTCCCCCTGTAGATTGTGCCCCACATAAAGCCTCCCCTGTAGATTGTGCCCCACATATAGCACACCCTGTATATAGTGCCCTACATATAGTCCCCCTGTAGATTGTGCCCCACATATAGCCCCCTGTAGATGGTGCTCTACATAAAGCGCCCTACATATAGTCCTACTGTAGATTGTGTCCCACATATAGCCCCCCCTTCTGTAGATAATGGCACCTACATTTTTTAGTTGAAAACAATAAAATGTATATACTCACTGTGATCCCGTTCCCACGCTATCCTGTGTCAATGCAGGCCTGCTCTCTTCTGAGCAGGTCTGCCGGGGCTGAGCGATTCTATTGCTCACTTGATAGGCGCTGACTGGCAGGGCAGAATGACATGCCCCGTCAATCAGCGCCATTCAACAATGGAAGCTGTGCGATGACGTCATTGCGCCGCTACCATCGTTGATTGGCAGGGTAGAATGACTTCCCCCGCCAATCAGCTCCTTTCAACAAGTTGAAAGGCGCTGATTGGCGGGACAACTCATTCTGTTCTGCCAATTCGCGCGTCATTGTAAGGCGCCGAATGGTCGGGCACGGAACGTACCCGGCCATCCAGCGCTTATGCATGTAATTGTACCTGCGTTCTATAGACTCAGGTACAATTAGTGCAGGAGGGGGTGGCGGCGGCTGGTTTCAGTTGCAACGCCGCCCCCTCTCAGCCCACCCCTCCTCCCCATTAGCGGCGCTAGCGCGCTGCAATGGTTTTTTTTTAAATGATGTGCGTCCATGGGCCCCCTGGAATCCGTGGGCCTCGGGCAGCCGCCCGAACCGCCCATATGATAACCCGCCACTGGTTCTCATAACTATTTTCTATATTCTTCGTTATATGTTATTAGCCAAGGGGCACAATACTAGTATATATATATATATATATATATACCTATATATATATATATATATATATATATATATATACCTATATATATACACATATATATATATATATATATAAGATATTTTTTATATTTTTTTGCAGCGTATCTGTATCTAGGTAACAATCTAGATAAAAATTGGAGTTGGAGCTAACATAGAGTTAGGGCTATATTAGTATTAATAATGCTTGACACCCAGGTTTTCCAGAGACAGATATAACTAAGAGATGGTTGAATAGGATTTTCAACAACAGCTGGTGTAACTTCTAGCTATGGTGTTTTTTTGTTTTAATTCATTTATGTATTTATTTTTTAACTTGAGCAGGAAAGGGCACTGAGCCTGTACACATCATACCATGTAGATTGTCTGCTAGTTTTAGCAGAAATTTTCTGCAGCAATTCCGTTACTCGTGGACAAACCCTTAGTGAATCCATAGTCCACACACTGTGTAGGACTAGGTCCATGTGTATGTTTTACTGATGCGGATTTATATGGTATTTAAGTGCAAATTTCTTCCAATTGACGTGGGTACAATCCTCAAAATATTATCAATGGACAGTGCGTGCTGTAGATATGAAGATCGTCCTAAAATTTGTGCAGATTTTTCCAGAAAATTGTGAATGCTTGCGACATTCCAATCACTTTCATGAGAGTTAATACACACCCATTTCACCTTACAACCTCTTTAATGAGCAACAAGGTGAACCACTGCAGGGGTAATGTACTGCAGAAAATGTAAAAACATAAAATGTTAGTTATCAATAACTTTTCTTTAAAGTCTATGTAAACGTTTAAGAGGTAAAAAAATTTTTTTAATAAGAAGGTCAGTCAGTGTGTTTGTTTTTTACTTTTGACTGAATCCGTCAGTCCCGCGGCCCTGACGGGTTCAGTGACAGAGGATACTGCATCTCTCTGACACTCAGGATCCACCTGTAAACTATCACATCTAAGTTAATTGGAAAACGATAAGACGCAGGAGGAGATTACAGCTCAGATTCTAAGATAAAAACTGAGTCTTATAGTCCAAAAAATACGGTAAATGTGATTATGGTTTTTGCTGCTGGATTTCCACACCCGCCGCTATACATTAAACTGTGAACTATCGTGTTGTATTGAGTTATTATAGACCGTGTCTCTGATTATCTGATGTGTTCTATTGCAATGATATCACGTTGGCCTTTGTTTATATTAAATTTATGTTCACACAGAGTGTTTTCAGACGTTTTTCAGGCCGTAAACGTCCCGAAAAATCGGAAACAGGCGTTTTTCATGGCCGCGTAAAAAAACGGACGCAAAAAAGAAGTGCAGGTCACTTCTTGAGACGTTTTTAGAGCCGTTTTTCATTGACTCTATAGAAAAATAGCTCCAGAAACACGAGTTTACTTAACAAAACTTCTGAAAATCAGGAGCTGTTTTACGTTGAAAACAGCTCCGCATTTTCAGATGTTTTTGAGTTTGTGTGTACACATACCCTTTACAAAGGGGAGCTGTATTTAGTTATATCACTGTAATGTTGGGGTAGGGAGACAGACAGGTGAGCACTAATCTACCCGCCACTCAGTCCCTGCCTACTTGCACGGCCCGTCCTAGGCGACGGCGTACAACTGGGCGACGGTCCCTACTCTCAATAGGTGCACGACAGACAAACAGACAAGGCTACACAGAAGCTAAGGGAAATGGGGCAGTTGCCCACGGCAACACCGTGAGCAACAAGATTAGTGAACGAGCCGAGTCAAACCAGGAGTGTACGAGGTACCAAACGCAGAGCAGGAGAGTAGTCAGTAAAGCCAGGGTCAATTTGAAGCAGAGGTCAATAGTACTAGCAGGAACAGCAGAGCCAGGAAACCAGACAGAATCACAGGCAAAGGAAGAGCAGGAAATGAAGGTATAAATAGACAGAGGGCGTGAGCTAGCTCCGTCTGGCCAGGCTGTGATAGGTTCACCCACTCCTCAGCCTACCAGCCTGAATGGTAGCAGATCGAGTCACTCTATCAGACCTAAGAGCAGATGCAGACTGATTAAACACGGGCGTCGACACAGAAGCTGTGTCTGGCAGTTCCTTTACCATCACAATAGCTGCTGTGTTCTATTTTGATAATATCCCAATAAACTGTATTTGTTTATAAGTTGTATTATTTTTTGATGATGTCACAATAGACTTTTTTCATTTATAAGTTGTGCTCCATTGTGAAGATGTCACAATTCTGTTTGTCTTTTTTTTCTACGACCTTATTTTGTATAATGCTGATGTCACAATTGTGATTGTCTTTATTCCTAGACTGTGTTCCATTGTGATAATGTCAGAATTGATTATGGGGTGAATTTAACAACTTTTCTATGCCACTTTTCTGGGGTAGAAAAATTGCAAACAGCTGTGAAGTCGCAAAAAAAGACGACTTTTAGCCCATTACCGCCACTCTGGCAACTTTTAAAAAAAGTGGCCGGAGCATATCGGAAAGGACGTGGTCACCGAGAAACGGCGGAAATAATTTATTTTGATGATGTAACTATAGACTGTGTCTTCCTCTATATGTGTATATTATAATGATGTCACAATAGTGTTTGTCTTTATTCCCAGGCTGCTTTCTATTGTGCTGTTGTTACAATAACCTGTGTCCTAATTGTTAAACTATGAACCATGGCATAATAGACTGTGCTTTTGTTTGTTAACTGTGATCATGTCTTAGTGTGATGATGTCACAATAGTGTTTGTCTTTATTGTGCTTATTGTCACAATGGCCTTTGCCAAAATTTATAATCTGAGATCTATTTTGATGGTATCACAATAGACTAATTTCAATAGACTCGTGTTTTTTTTATTGAATGCCTTTTATTTTGATATTACAATGGAAGGTGTCTTCATTATGTCCCAATACACTTTGTAATTTTTTTTTACCCATTTTCTATTGTGATGATGTTCAATGATGCTCTTAAGAAGTCTCGCGGTGACGAATCGTCAGCACACGTAACCCATGCTTTGACGTCACACGCCCGGGATCCCGCGTGTTTAACCATACCCATGTATAGGCTGCTCTGCACGCTACCTCATACAATCAGCCTGTGATATTTCCTACCGGCCTGGAATTTGCCAGTGGCGATAACGGAAGCTGTATATTATATACCTTGGCTCATATATCTCCTTGCCGATACAACTGGACAGTTATATGTCACGCTGCTTACCCCAATGGAAAACTGATTGAGGATACCTACATATTGGAGGGACTGTGATCTACCCTACAACGAAACCGACTTTGCCAAGCCTGTATCATACTCAGCTCATTCACCTTGGATAAGGTGCACCATTTTCTGATGAGTATCCCCTCTTTGATTTATTATTATCTACTTGCGGGTCTATATTGATATCTATCCCGGACATATTTCTTCAACTTGAAGTATATGCTGCGCATAAATTATTTATGACCGATAACCACATCCATCAAGTTGGCTAACTGACCAGTTAATTGGTCTACTCTGGCTGTGTTTGTGCCGCTTAAATCCGTGTTGCCACTCATCTTTGATTTATGGTTTCATTACACTGCATGGTTGGTGTGGCATTATATTATTTTGCAGGTTTATCCCTCGCATATATTTTTGCATAAATTAAGACAGTGTATGTTCTAGTATCTTCAACAGCATGTGAATATTTATGTTCATATAACCTCTGTGTAAATTGACTGACAAGGTCTTCGTACTCTGTTAGCATGTTGTTATACTGGTACTGCTTGGTACTATTCTTGACATTTTGTACTTATTGGTTTCCACCCGGCCAAGTTTTGTGACGTGGTCACTATGACTTCTGATCACCTTCGATATTGGTTTTCACGATATTTTAGCTTTTACTACTTTCTAATAAATTTTGATATTTTACAAATTGAGAGTCGAGTGCCTTGTTTTCCAGGTGTTTTTCTTCGTCCCTGTTTCTATGTTCAATTTACGTTTGTCTGTATTCTGTTGTAATTATGTCACAATAACCTGTGTCTTCACATATAAGTCATGCTCTACTACAATGATGCCACAATTGTGTTTGTCTTTATTCTTCAGCTGTATTTTATTGTGAGGAAGGGAGCTTACTTGACCCCCTAAACATCATGTGGACACTGTCAATGTTCTCTATCCAATGAACAATATGTTTATTAAAAATATGTAGACAAAGCTTTCAAAACTGATGGGAGTTATCTTTCATAGTTCTAATAACAAAAGACCTAAAGGGTTATTCCCATCTTCCCATATCACTTTATGATCAGTGGTGGTCCGAACTCTTGGAACCTCACCGATCTCCTATTAAGTTATCTCTTCACTGGGGCACTCCCGGCCACCAGACTCTGCAGGAAACTGCAGTTGGTTCCATTCACTTGATGGTGCTACTTCACCAATATTTTAACCACTTAATCAAGCCAAGCACAGCATTGTAATACTTCTGTGAAAATATAGCTGCACGTGCTGTTTAAAATCTATATTTCTAAGACATTCCAGAAGCATAATTTATTTATCAATACGGATGGGTTTTATAATAGGAAATAAAAGTGTGACATTCCCAGAACTCTATCATTTCTAACAAAATTGGTCATTGCTATACCTGAAGGTGAACTTTAGGTAGGCCGTAATAAAATACATATTTCATCATATAGGAAGATGAAGATAGTAAAATGTACTAAACTTAAACTTCGCAGTGAATGATGAGCCCAGCTCCACTGAGATATTGACTATTACATATGCACTAAAATGCAATGGAATTTTAAAGTGAAGTAAAATATCAATTGAGAACTGCATAGACTTCGAGTAATTGGGGAAGGTTTGAAGATATTCCTTGTATTAATCAATTTAGAACTGTCTTGGTAGACGCAGGTGTAAATTTGAAATTAAATGTTTCTTTGTACAGTGGTATAACTGGTCCAAAAAAAAAATATAGGAAAAAAAATAGCATGCTTCTTCAACTTCAAACATGTAATATAATGAATTTTATATTAGTAGATCTAGTATACACTACAGTCGTTTTTATCAGTTTTTATTAGCTAAGTACCACAAGTCAAAGATGGTTTGACCAAATTACCCCAAGGCTACTTTCGGTCTATTTTAAACGCAGCTGACAGCATAATACATTATGCTGCTATTAGGCCAGGTTCCCACAAGTCGGATACGCTGCGTAAAAATCATGCAGCGTGTCCGACCTGGAACCCGCAGGACACTCCGTCCGAAAAATCGCACCACAATTTTTCGGATGGAAATTCCGCTGCAGAAGAAAGCCGTTCATACTTACCCCCTCCTCTGACGTTCACTCCAGCCTCCCAGGATGATGTTGCAGGCCATGTGACGCTGCAGCCTTTGATTGGCTGCAGCGGTTACATGGGATGCAACGTCATCCCAGGAGGCCGGACTCCAGGACGAAGGAAGGCGATCTTTGTAAGTATGAGTTTGTTTTTCTGGCATTGCGATTTACGCCGCAAAAGTCGAAATGCCTGCTTTTCTGTTGGGGGTTTTGCATCCCCATTGAGTACAATGGGGAATACCCACAATGAAAAATCAACAAAAACGCAGCATAAATTGACATGATGCAAAATTAAATTTCGCACAGCTTGTCAAGTTATTAACGTTTACTAAATCTCACCCACTTTGCTGCTACTGTAAATGCTGCGGAATTTCCTCACAGAATTCAGTTGCGGAAATTCCGCAGCATTTACGCCACGTGGGAACCCCGCCTTATGGCTGCGCTGATGGTTTTGACTTTATTCATGTATAAAGTGGAGAAGAGGTGCATGTCTTCGTATGTCGCTGATATCAGCGCCAGGCAAACCTGGACAGATACCAGGGCTCACTGGGCTTAGAAGGCCTCTGGGTAAACATCCTTTAGTTTGTTAGGATGACTCGGTCACACAAGGACCCATATACAGCTGAAGCCCCTGCTGTAATGTCCGTGGCTGCGGGCTGTCAGCTTCAATTCCCTCCTGACAGCCGCAGCCACGAGTTGGCAAGCGCTGGCCCCAGCCTCCTCCTCAGGAGACGCCAGCGCCTGCTTCCACTCACCTCAGCCGGATCCCGTAGGGTACGCGAGCGCGCTCATGCCCGCTCTTAATGCCTGAGCGTTGTTGATGTTTCCTAGTTTGTCTATGTGATGGCCTCCTAGTGTGTTCCTGTATCCAGTTTCCTGTACCTGTACATATTCCAGTTCATGTTCCTGTTCCTTGCATTCCATACCATCCTGGTATAGCACTGTGTTGTGCCAAAGTCTTGTCATGCTGTATTCCACGTCTGACCTGTTCTACCTCGCCTGACGTCTTCCTTCTGCCTAGTCCTAGCCTGCCCTGCTGCTGTCTGAGCTGCCACAGGTACCTATACAAACTATAAACATTCACCTGCGCCCTGTTGGCCAGCTGCCTTACCGCCAAGGCGGTACGGCCCAGTGGGTCCACAGACCCTTCGTGACAGTACGCTCAGATTCAAGACTGTAACGACATCTCAAGAGATACCGGCGAATATGCTAGACCTCCGGTCCCGACAGAACCAACTCCTCCAGGCGTTGAACATTCTTGCACGTCGGCAGGAGGCACAATCTGCTGGTACTCCTCCTACTACACCTCCTAGCAATGTTGATCCTCAGACTACACCTCTTGGCATTGTTGACCCGCATGTTTCTTTGCCACTTCCTGACCGATATGATGGAGAAGTAAGTACCTGTCGTGGATTTCTGAATCAGTGCCAGTTCCACTTCAGCCTGTATGCTAGCACATTTTTGTCTGATGGTGCAAGGGTCGCTTTCATAATCTCTCTCCTCACTGGCAAGGCTCCTGCATGGTCAAACCCTATCTGGGAGAGACAAGGACCATAGACCCGAGACTTCCCAGCCTTCCTCCGGACTTTTCGCATGCCCCAGTCCTGGACTGGAATTCTGGAGAGGTGCTACAGTGGGGCCCTGATTGTCAAGGTCGTTGCCTGGTGCAGATTCATTCGGCTCAGCTTTCACTGCCTTGGTCATTGGCAGGATTTCCGAGTCATTATGCTGCATTTTCGGACGTCTTCAGCAAGAGGGAGGCGGAGACTTTGCCTCCACATCGGGCGTATGACTGCCCTATTGAGCTGATTCCTGGTGCATCCCTTCCCCGTGGTAGGGTATATCCTCTCTCCTTGCCAGAGACTATGTCCATGTCCGCCTATGTGAAAGAGAACTTGGAGAGGGGCTTCATACGAAGGTCTTCCTCCCCGGCAGGAGCCGGGTTCTTCTTTGTCAAAAAGAAAGATGGCTCTCTTCGTCCTTGTATCGACTACCGAGGTCTCAACCAGATCACGGTGAAGAATAAATATCCATTGCCACTGATCTCTGAACTGTTTAAACGTATACGTGGTGCCAAGATTTTTTCTAAACTAGACCTGCGTAGGGCTTACAACTTAGTCCGGATTCGCCAGGGTGATGAATGGAAGACTGCATTTAACACCCGTGATGGACACTATGAGTATCTAGTAATGCCATTCGGCCTGTGTAATGCTCCTGCGGTCTTCCAGGAGTTTGTGAATGAGATTTTCCATGACCTCCTCTATGTTTGTGTGGTAGTCTACCTTGATGACATCTTAATTTTTTTCTCCAGATCCTATGACGCACCAGAGACATGTCCGTCAAATTCTGCTACGGTTGAGGGAGAATCGTCTGTACGCCAAGTTGGAGAAGTGCGTGTTTGACAGAGATGCTCTACCCTTCCTGGGCTACATCGTCTCAAATCGAGGTCTCGAGATGGCTCCTGAGAAGTTAAAGTCTGTTCTGGAATAGCCACGTACTCAAGGCTTGGGCGCCGTACAGCACTTTTTGGGATTCGCTAATTTTTACAGGCAGTTTATTCCAAACTTCTCCTTACTGACTTCTCCCATCTCTAACCTCACTAAGAAGGGTATGAACGCCAAGGTGTGGACTCCCGAGGCAGAGTCCACATTCAATAGCCTGAAGAGTGCCTTCACGTCAGCCTCTATCCTCCATCATCCGGATGTCTCTCTGCAGTTCTCGTTGGAGGTGGACGCATCCTCTGTTGGTGCTGGTGCACTCCTGTTCCAGAGAGGTCCCAAGGGCAAGTCAAGGGTTGGTGGATATTTCTCTTAGCTCTTCTCTTCTGCAGAACGCAACTACTCAATTGGGGATCGGGAGTTACTGGCCATCAAATTGGCCCTGGAAGAGTGAAGATATCTACTAGAGGGCGCAGCTCATCCGATCCTGATTTTTACAGACCACAAGAATCTGATCTACCTCCAGACGGCCCAGCGGCTGAACCCTCGTCAGGCCAAGTGGTCACTGTTCTTTACAAGGTTCCAGTTTGAGCTCCATTATCGCCCGGCCAACAAGAATGTGAGGGCCGATGCCTTGTCCAGGTCTTTAGAGACGGAAGGCACCTTGGAGAGTCCACAGAATATTATTGATCCCTCTTGCATTATCTCTGTCAATCCCCTGCAAGTTGGGGACATTTCTCCAGGGAGAACTTTTGTGCGCCTGGCTGATCGGGGAAGAATCCTCCACTGGGGACACTCCTCTAGACTGGCAGGTCACGCGGGGGTCCGTAAGACCCAGGATCTGATTGCTCATCATTTCTGGTGGCCCACGCTGCCCAAGGACATTATGGACTTTGTTTCTTCCTGTTCTGTATGTGCAGCCAAAAAGGCCACTCACTCCAGACCTGCTGGTCTGCTCCAGCCATTGCCTGTGCCCAATGCTCCCTGGCAGCATATAGCTATGGACTTTATTATGGACCTGCCTCTCTCTGATGGATGCAGTGCTGTCTGGGTGAGGGTGGATCAATTTTAGAAGATGGCCCACTTCGTTCCTCTGACCGGTCTTCCTTCTGCTCCTCAGCTGGCCAAGCTGTTCATCCAACACATCTTTCGCCTGCACGGCTTGCCGCAGCATATTGTGTCTGATCGGTGGGTTCAGTTTACCTCAAAGTTCTGGAGAACCCTCTGCGGACTCCTCGGTGTGAAGTTGGACTTTTCATCAGCCTACCATCCTCAATCCAATGGTCAGGTCGAGAGGCTCAATCAGATCTTGGATAACTACCTACGCCACTTCATTTCCAAGCAGCATGAAGACTGGGTGCAGTTGCTCCCATGGGCTGAATTCTCCTACAATAATCACACCAGCGAGTCCACAAGGAATACACTGTTCTTCATTGTTTACGGCCAGCACCCACAAATTCCTCTCCCGGTGCCCGATACTTCCGAGGTTCCAGCAGCTAACTACGCTTTTAGAGACTTCCTACAGATCTGGCAGCAGACTCAATAATCCATTCTAATGGAAGTCGACTGCATGAAACGGAAGGCTGACACAAGGAGAAGAGAACCTCCTCAGTTTCTTCCTGGTACGAGGGTCTGGCTGTCTTCCGGGAATATCCGACTAAGGGTGCTATCATGCAAATTTGCTCCCAGGTTCCTCGGACCCTTCGAGATCCTAACAGCAGATCAACCCTGTTGCCTATAAGCTTCGGCTGCCTCCTACCCTCAAGATCCCCAACTCTTTCCCTGTTTCCCTCCTGAAGCCGGTGGTTCTGAACCGCTACACCAAGACTCCTAGCCCTGTGGTTGCCTCCAGCGGCCCTTCAGACACCTTTGAGTTTCAGGAGATCCTGGACACCAAAAAAGTGAGAGGAAAGACCTTTTATTTGGTGGATTGGAGGGGATTTGGTCCCGAAGAAAGGTATTGGGAGCCAGAGGAGAACCTCAATGCTCCTACTCTTCTGAAGAAGTTTCTCTCTCGCTCTGGTCCCAAGAAGAAGGGGCATAAGAGGGGGGATACTGTAATGTCTGTGGCTGCGGGCTGTCAGTTCCAATCCCCTCCTGACAGCCGCAGCCACGAGTCGGCAAGCGTTGGCCCCAGCCTCCTCCTCAGGAGACGCCAGCGCCCGCTTCCACTCACCTCAGCGGGATCCCGTATGGTGCGCGCGCACCAGGGGAAGCGCGCGTAATGGACTTTTGATGAACTTTGACCCGTGAGTACCCTGGACTATAAGAGGGGTACAGCCCCCTGCTTCTATGCCTGAGCGTTGTTGATGTTCCCTAGTTTGTCTATGTGATGGGCTCGCCTCCTAGTGTGTTCCTGTTTCCTGTACCTGTTCCAGTTCCTGTTCCTTGCATTCCATACAATCCTGGTCGAGCACTGTGCTGTGCCAAAGTCGTGTCGTGCTGTATTCCACGTCTGACCTGCGCCACCTCGCCTGACGTCTACCTGCTGCCTAGTCCAAGCCGAGCCTGCCCTGCTGCTGTCTGAGCTACCACAGGTACCTAATCGAACTATAGACATTCACATTTGCCCAATTGGCCAGCTGGCTTACCGCTAAGGTGGTACGGCCCAGTGGGTCCGCAGACCCTTCGTGACACCTGCCTTTAATTGTCATTTCTGAAGACGTCACATGGTGTAAGATCTATACACTGTAGGTAATAAAAATATTTTTGTGTAGAGTGGGGTATCAGCGTCTACAATTATTAGTACACACTGTCAGGATTTCACGTGAATTCCACGTAAAAATCTGCAAGGATTTCACCTCCCGTTGTTCTCAATGGAAATCTGCGTCTGTGTGAAATTTCACGTATGTTCACACGGGTTGGATTTACCATAGACAAATCAGAGCTGTATTTACTGCACGATCTGCAACAGAAATCTGAGGCTCATCTCGAATTTCTGTTGAGGATTTGCAGTTTTATGTGCGGTGAATACGCATGTGGATTAGGTACATTCAATGTCAGTTTTCCCACATAAAATCCATGTCAATACGTCTTGTGCATGAATATTTACCATTGAAATAAATGGGGGCGTATTTCATGCAGATTTTATTTGCGGCTTGCCGATGAGTTGTCATGGCAACTGGGGGCCTAATGAAAGCCCCCAGGTCTGACATTTTTTTACTCTTAACACTCAGGACAGAAGGGCCTAGTTTTGTTTCTTGCTCCAAGCCCTTTCCACGACATTTCAGCTAATTCCTGGATAGGGGAGTCCTGAGCAGGTTCTTTTCTTTCTTGCCTGGAATGCCTCTATAGAAGGTATGCCGTTGTCGGTGAGAAAAAGAAGATTATCAGGTCACATCTGCACAAATACTTAGACAAATGAGCCTTGGTAAGTCTGTAGCTCCATTTTACTAAGCAGCACATGTGGATTACACTGGTCTTTGGCATACCTCCTAACTTTTGAATTCGGAAAAGAGGGACATTTTAAGCCACGCCCCTAACCACGCCCAATATCCCACATAAACACATCAGATCACGGCAAGATCCGTCTGCAAATAACACCCGCACATTCTCACTGCAGATCTCTAGACTGTCTGGATATCACACATATTATGGATCCGGTTATGTCGTTTTTACGTTACTTTTCCTAACTTGGGTATAACATTTGCTCATCACGGCAGCAGCTGCAGGACAAACCAAAAGGCTGAGAACAATGAAAGTCAAAAGGGAGACCATGTGGTTGATGACTTTTCAATTGACAGTTAGCAGAGTTACATGATGGGGAATTTTTTTTACCAGTTGTGTAACCCTGCTACCGGTCAATGGAAAAATCATCCACCAGAGTCCCCTGTAGATTGCTCCACACACAGCCCCCCTGTAGATAGCTCCACACATAGCCCCCTGTACATAGCGCCAGACACAGACCCCCTGTAGATAGCTCCACACACAGCCCCCCTGTAGATAGCTCCACACACAGCCCCCCTGTAGATAGCTCCACACACAGCCCCCCCTGTAAATAGCTCCACACACAGCTCCCCTGTAGATAGCTCCAGATACAGCCCCCCTGTTCCTTGGGTTCAGATACAGCCCCCTGTAGATGGCTCCTGATACAGCCCCCCTGTAAATAGCTCCATATACAGTCCCCCTGTAGATAGCTCCAGACACAGCCCGCCTGTAGATAGCTACACTCACAGCCCCCCTGTAGATTGCTCCACACACAGCCCCCCTGTACATAGCACCAGACACAGCCCCCCTGTAGGTAGCTCCAGACACAGCCCCCCTGTACATAGCTCCAGACACAGCCCCCCCTGTAGATAGCGCCACACACAGTCTCCCTGTAGATAGCGCCACACACAGCCCCCCCTGTAGATAGTGCCAGACACAGCCCCCATGTACATAGCTCCACACACAGCCCCCCTGTAGGTAGCGCAACACAACCCCCTTATACTTTGTGCCATAATGCCGCCAGAGCAGAGAGTGGCAGAGGTAGCCTACTGCTGCCACTCTCTGCTCTGCTTTGACGTAACTCACCGTCAGAAGAAGGCAGCATTCTTGCATCGGCGTTCTCACTGGTGTTGATGCCGTCGATGACAGGTCAGGTGAGAACATCGCCGCAAGACTCCTGCCTTCTTTTGATCGCTGCTGCAGTCGTCTGGCATGCAGGGCACCTGTCAGCAGCGATCAGCTGTTTTGACTCAGCTGCAGCGCCCAGTGGGACATTTTGCAGACCGCCCGGGACGGCGGGACAGCGGTGAGAAAACCGGGACTGTCCCGCCGGATCCGGGACGGTTGGGAGGTGTGGTCTTTGGTTTTTTAGATTCCCAAATTAGAACAGAGAGGTTAGAGCTAACCCAACAGAATTGTTAACCTATTACTAGCAGATAAAACTAATTTTTCTTATGTGCCTCAATTTTATTTATATGTAATAGAAGTAGAAGGTCCAAATACCTGTATTAAAACGTTAGGGTGTGCGCCTGTATCACATTGTGAAACACCCAATATCCCAGCAGAGATATACATTATATGACCATTTACTTACAATTTTTAAGTTGAGAATGGTGTCTGGACCCTCACAATAATGAGCACTGCTAAGCTGGAGAACAGGTACTACAGCCTTTTCATGGCGGTCACTAAGGGGCCTTAGACTAGGCCGTCACCTTTTCAAGTTTACATCCATCAAAAGCAACCGTGGCATTTAAATCATTTACAGAGTGAGGGAGCTGATAAAGACCCCCAGGTCTGCCCTGGGTATATGCCTATTAGGATGTGACGGAGGCACGTCCTAATATATTGCCTGTCAGAATTACACTGACAGGCAATAATGCTCTGGTATACTAAGTATACCAAAGCATTATATAAGCAATTAATAGATCGCACAGTGAAGTCCCCTAATGGGACAAACAAAAAAAAGTAATAAATGTGAAATAAAAAATATTACTAAACATTACAGTAAAAAAAAACAAATATTTTTTTTACATAAAGTGTTTTTAAAAAAAATAAAAGTGGGAAAAATTAAATAAAAGTACACATATATGCGACCATAATGACCCAAACAATAAAATTAACATGTAATTTAAACCGCAAGGTGAATACCGTAAACAAAACGCAAAAAACAGCGGCAAAATTGGTCGTTTTTTCCATTGCCCCCCCAAAAAGTAATAATAAACATTAATCAATAAGTCCCGTGTACCCCAAAACAGTACCAATCAAAACTACGTCTGGTCACGCAAAAAAACAATCCCACACATCACTACATCGATGGAAAAATAAAATAATTACGGCTCTTAAAAAGCGACGATGCAAAAACAAATCATTTTAGTTTTTCTTGTACAAAAGTAGTAAAACGTAAAAAACCCTATACGTATATGGTATCATCGTAATCGTACCGACCCATAGAATAAAGGTAATGTGTTATTTGTGCCGCACATTGAATGGGATGAATTTAAAATGCATAGAACAATGGCGGAATTTCAGTGTTTTTTTCTATTCCCCCCAAAAAAAAATTAATAAAAGTTAATAAAAAAATGATATGTACCCCAAAATGGACCATTAAAAAGTACTACTAATCCCACAAAAAAACAAGTCCTCAAATAGCTATGTCGACTGAAAAATAAAAAAGTTATAGCTCTTTGAATGCGACTAGAGAAAAACTAAAAAAAAACAGCTTGGTCATTAGGGCCTAAAATAGCTGGGTCACTAAGGGGTTAAACAATAAGGGACCTTTGTGTTTCCCTGACTTGCTTGACTGCGTGTACAACATATTTAGGGGACTGGGACGTAATGTACACATCACATCCAGAGCTGCATTCACAATTCTTCTGATTGTCCTTGGAAACAGACGTTTTTTTTTTTTTATCGCTATATGAGCTAATATTGGAAGTTGAGGGAGTCTTAGACAGAAAAAAAGAAACACACTATACATGAGGAATTACCACCTGTCTATCCCTAATACGGGTAGGAAATAAATTATGCCAGGGGGCAGTGTTTTTGTGGGTACTGTGTATTTATTAAAACTTTGTTCATTGTTATTTTTTCCACCTGTCCTAAAAATGAACCCCTTTTTTCTAATTATATTCTCCAAAGGTTAACCAGGTAGGTAGATAGAAATTATATAGAAATGAGAAAGATGACAGACAGACAGATAGACAGACAGACGGACAGACGGACAGACAGACAGATAACTCTATAGACTAAATCCATTTTAATTTGAAGTCAGATTACTCTACAATATGTATGATTTTCACAAGGAAAACTTCATAAAAAGGGTTAAACCCCAATGATATTAAAGGAATAATATATTCATTAAAATACAAAGCCATGTTAAGGCAAATTTAAAAATGTACGGTAACGTGAATCACCCATGTTTCACAGCCCCGCTTATGAGAATACATAATTCATAGACTGGAGTTTCTATAATAATGATTTTTTTCCTCGCTCAGAGTGGTTTTTAATGGCACAACCAAAACATTTTCAGTGTCCTTAAAGGTCTTTTCATTTTTTTCTCATAGAATATATTAGTGAGAGCAGAAATAGCCAATGTTTAATTGCTTACTATCTACCATGAATAATATAAAACATTGTAGTAATACCATAATAGAGGTTATTTGTGGGGAGGGAAGTATAAAATACATACTGGTTTGGTAGATTTTATCTTGTACAAGGTAAAAACTGTGTGAGACCGGGTGTAGCAGGTGACATCGGCTGTTGCATCTTTCACAAGTCATTCTTTATAAAAAATCTGATTAATAGCGCAGACTGAAATGCGGAATGGCAGTACTTGACTGCTCCCAACAGAGGCGTAACTTGAAGCCCTTTACTCCCAATGCAAAATCTGCAACAGTGCCCCTCACCTGCCCTGTGCCATTTATAATACTTGTGTCTTTTTACAGTATATGGCAGGGGGCAGGGTCGGTGTGTAACCGCTACATTTGCTATCCTATAGCTACGCCCCTGGCTGCCAACCTGCTAGCACTTTCTCGATTCTCGGCACACTGACAGTCCAGGTTGCTAGAGATACACTGTCTATCAGCTACAGCACTTTATATTGGGTTGTCAGGCAGCAACCAGCCTGTCTCATATTACTCACTCCTTTATCTCAAAGCAGAATGGGCAGAGAATAGACAAGGATACTTTAGGCTTCGTTCACATCTGCGTCAGGGCTCCGTTCCGACATTCCGTTGGAGCTTTCCGTCAGAACGGAGCCCTGATTGACACAAACGGAAACCAGAGGTAAACCATTGATTTCAATAGTGACGGATCCGGTGCCAATGGTTTCCGTTTGTTTCAGTTGTGCAGGGGTTCCGTCGGGTTCCGTCGTTTTGACGGAATCAATAGCGAATTGTCTTATTTGACAAATTAATAAAAAATTTTTTTTACAAATAAGTGTAGGATGAGAACCTCTTTACAGGATATGCAGTGTAGTACATCCAGATTGAAAGCAAAGTTTTTTAGCGTCATGAAACCTCAAAAATCGGATCAAGTGGTGTGGGATGATTGTGCGATGCCCCCTGTTCATCAACGTGCTAGTTATCGCCTCTTGTCACAAACTGAGAGGGACAGAATCCTTGAACTGAGAGAACTTGGTTTATCACTCCAGCTGATCAGTACGCGCCAAGGCCAAGATGTCAGCACTGTTCAACATTGCATGTCCCGGAGGTTGGGAGAACAACAACGAACGGAAATTACATCAAGAGGTGCGCTGAGTCGATCCTCTGCACTGACGGATTGTCTGACAGGAAAAATGGCACGTAGTGATCCATTCTGTACTGCAAGTGAAATTGGACATCACATCCCATGCCTAGGGCGGCAACCAGTGTCGACACAAACCATCAGAAGGCATTTACACGACATTGCTACGAGCCAGACGTCTAGCTACAGGTGTTCCATTGACCACACGCCACCGCTCTCAAAGGCTATCATGGTGCACAACAAAGAAGGCAATGGAAGCTGAAATGGAGGTCTATCCTCTTCCGCACTGTCCCACTTTTGTCTCGGACGCAATGATAGCCAGAGATTGGTCTGGAGAACAGGTGGGCAATGCCATAAAGAAGCCAAAAAATGTCCAAAATCAGCTCCCATTGATTTCAATGGGAGGCAGAGGCGTTTTTTTCACACGAGCGGAAAAAAACGCTTGCGGGAACAAAAGCGACATGCTCTTTTTTGCCGCGGTTCCGTCTCTGACCTATCATTGAAATCAATGTGAAGCAGAGAAAGTGTTTTTCCCGGCATTTTTTCTGCCCGAAGCGCTTAATGGTTGCGGGCAAAAAACGCAGCAAAGAAAGAGCAGGCAGGTCGAAATCTGCCTCAAAATTCCTGAAGGAATATTGAGGCAGATTTTTCTGCCTGCAAAAAACTCTGTGTGAACATACCCTTATAGTGAACCAGTGTGTGCCTAACATTCTGCTGCTGTGTCAGATTTTATGGCATATAGAAAAATGTAAGCATTGCTAAATAAGTTACGGGGCTGTTCTCAATACTGAGACCTCTTTAGCACTGCACGGCTTTTGTAATTAGGGAAACAGGATTCCAGGAAGGAAAATAAATCTGTATTATGCCCTGTGCACACAGCATTATTTTTTACCAAGCAGAAATAATGTGACTCAAGATTGAATTTTGTTAGGTAGATTTTGATGCTTTCTTTGACACTTTCTTAAAACGCTTTTTTTATTTTATTTTTTAAAAATTTAACAAATGCGAATGTTTATTTGTCAGAAACCGTGTCAAAAACTGCTCTAAAAGATTGATTGATTTCAATGGAGGTTCAGTGGCGGAAACCGCTTCAAGATTGGGCATGGCACTTTTTTTCCACGAGTGGACGAAAAATGCTTGGGAAAAATCGCTTGAGGGAGATGTGGGGCGCTTTTTTCCACTGATACCGACATGGTTTCCGTGTCAAAAAAACACTGAGGAAACAGGCCTTAAATGGGTTTTGCGTGAAAATATAATTGAAAATAAAAAACTTTCAAGACACAGTACTAACTTTAGGAATTTTCATGGTGGCAGGGATTGACAGGCAACACTAGATTAGAAATTAATTCCTAAATTGATTAGAATGAAAGTTTTTTTATTTACACAATTTAGTACAACACTTATCTTATGTATTTTAGATGTTACTGACAATGATCTGGAAGTCAAAACAAAATCATATGAACAATGTATAGAGTATTTTCCCACATTATATATTCACATTACAGATGTAGCAGAGCTTGAAGTCAATTAAAGGGGCTGTCTTATGAACACAACCCAATGAGAAAACATCATAAAAGTGGGTCCCCTGTTCATAAAGAACGGCTCTGGCGGACCCAGCCCATCCATGTATTACATAGTCAGTCAGAATAGGCGCCATTTAATACTAAGTTCCCCCGACAGCTGATCGGGGGTGAGAGAAGCTAGACCCATCAGATAATCGTCAGGCCGGCTTCTATTTATAAAGGGGTTGTCTTCATAACACAACCTGTTTAACCTTTCTCTTTTCTGTAGAAAAAGTATTAAATGAAGAGAATTTAGTAGGTTAATCTGCAACATGGGGCATTTATAGCAGAGGGGGGCCTCATAGCAAAGATCAAAATTGTTCCCCTTTTATGGTGCTGGGTTTCACCACTCATGAAAGATTTGATTCCTCCTTAATGCCCTTCCTATAATCCTTGGGCCAATTCCTCACCTTTTAGTTTGCTAAGGACTGGCGCAAACTCAATAGCAAAGGGGATGGGACCAAACAGGTAGGGCTCCCTCTCTCCAAGGCTCCCATTGCAGCCAGACCCTTGGCTGAAGCCCTATGGAATTCTGTACATAACAAATCCTAGTATCATGACACATTGTGCTAAATGTCAAGGTCAGTCTTCTGTATTTGACAAACTCACCCTGCTATATCTGTATTATATCTAATATGGGAGAAAATCCCTTTTTAACCCTAACCATTTAAAAGAACCAAATGATGAACACCAGAATAGCAGGTACAAGACACGTCGGACATTTTTAAAGCGTTTAATAACAGCCTTTGAACTATGCTGCACATTCCCTTTGTTCTATTGTGTCTTTCTTGCCTGGAAGCAAGTGTTTTCTAAAGTAATTTTCCATTTTCTTAATCTCCCAAAGTACATCTTGAACAATAAGTGCATTATTTAAATTCCCAGTAGCAAACTGCCCTTAACCATTTTATATGAGGTTGGATAGCAAGTCATTATGGGGAACGTAGTGGTTATAATGACCTGTAGAGGAGCTTCAAAAGCGTGTGAATTGTAGCCTATGGGACAGTTTATACATTAGCATACATTACTATATCATTACCATACTGGGCAGCATGTGGTCCACTTCAAACACTCTTTGTTCTTCTTTGTGTGATATAATGCTTAAATACGGGAATACAATTTGCCTTTTGACTTTCTACATATCGGACATATTTTTTTGGGTGATTATTATCATATTGAATCAAATTCATTTAATTTAATTAATCAGTTGATTTCCATCTAGCAAGCAGATAATAGAAGCGCTAGCAAGCAGATAATAACATTGTGATACTTGATAAGGTTATGAAAAGACACAGATCGATCAAGTCCAACCTCTCCATCTGGTAGACCCATGTCCTTGCCGTTTTCTGTTCACAGGGCAACAGTGTGACTGCTGCTGCCATTTAAACAGGGACCGGTGAGGGGAAATTTGTATTCTCCGTCAGCATCTATCTATCTATCTATCTATCTATCTATCTATCTATCTATCTATCTATCTATCTATCTATCTATCTATCTATCTATCTATCTATCTATCTATCTATCCTCAGGACGCAGATACAAATAAGTACTATAGGCTGCAAGCCATGTTAGGTCTGCAGCCTATACGTCGCTGGAAAGACTCCCTGCGCAGGTCAACATGATGACATCACTGCATCACACTGGTCTGCGCATGCGTACCGACCAGAGCCTGTGCAGCGCTCCATCCGTCACGGGGCATGGTAAGTACAATATATATAAGGGGGGAATGCTGGGTAGCACTATATACAAGGGGGAGCGCTGTGTAGCACTATATACAAGGGGGCGCTGTGTAGCACTATATATTAGGGGGCGCGTTGTGTGGTACTATATGCAAGGGAGGGCTGTGTGGCACTATATACAAGGGGGGCTGTGTGGCACTTTATACAAGGGGGCTGTGTGGCACTTTACACAAGGGGGCTGTGTGACACTATATACAAGGGAGGAGGGCTGTGTGGCACTAGATACAAGGGAGGGCTGTGTGGCACTATATACAAGGGGCCTGTGTGGCACTAAAAACAAGGAGGCTGTGTGGGACTATACACAAGGGGGAGCTGTGTGTGGCACTATATACAAGGGGGGCTGTGTGCACTGTCTACAGGGGTCTGTGTGTGGCGTTGTCTACTAATGGGGGCTGTGAAGCACTGTTTACAAGGGGGGAGGGATGAGTGGCACTATCTACAGGGCTCTGTGTGCGGCGCTATCTACTAAGGGGGGCTGTATGGTGCTATCTACAGGGTTCTGTGTGTGGTGCTATCTATAGTGGTCTGTGTGGCGCTATCTACTAAGGGGGGTCTGTGTGGCTCTATATACAAAGGGGGACTGTGTGGCACTATATACAAGGGGGGTCTGTGTGGCACTATATACAAGAGGGGGCTGTGTGGCACTATATACAAGATGGGGGCTGTGGCACTATCTTCTAAGGGGGCTGTGTGGCACTATCTACTAATGGGTGGTTGTGTGGCACTATCTACAAGGGGTGGCTGTGTGGCACTATATTCAAGGGGTGACTGTGGCACTATCTGCAGGGAGCTGTGTGTGGCGCTATCTACAGGGGGCTGTGTGTGTGGCTATCTACTGGGGGCTGAGTGTGGAGCTATCTACAGGAGGCACAAAGGGGGCATTATAACTGTGGGGGCTCAAAGGGGGCACTGTTACTGATGAGGCATTTTTATTGTGTCGAGCACTGAGGAATCATTATTACCATCTGGGGCACTGTGGATTACGAGTTTGTTTAGAGGATGGGGTATGGGTGTGGAGGGTGCTGGAAAAGCGAGAAACCAACATGTTTGTGTGTCAAATTCTGCAGAGACGAGTCGTGGCTGGAATAAGTCGTCACAGTGGTCTGGGCCGGATGGAGAAAAAAAGGGAAATTGAACGACTCATCAGAGAAAACATCACCTGTGAGTCACTAGATTTAAATGTGCTGTAATCACTTATATTGCCTGCAGAGCTCCTCTGTATAACTGGCATCCACCACTGTATGGTCACTATATGGTGGTAATAGTGGTCTTTGTATGGTGTTTTTTTATTCAGTAATAGTATGGGGGTATTATTCAGTCACTATGTGGCTATGATGTGATGGTATTATTCAGTAACAGTATGGGGGTATTATTTAGTAACAGTATGGGGGTATTATTCATTCACTATGTGGTTATGGTGTGGCAGTATTATTCAGTAACAGTATGGGGGTATTATTCAGTAACAGTATGGGGGTATTATTCAGTCACTATGTGGTTATGATGTGATGGTATTATTCAGTAACAGTATGGGGGTATTATTTAGTAACAGTATGGGGGTATTATTCATTCACTATGTGGTTATGGTGTGGCGGTATTATTCAGTAACAGTATGGGGGTATTATTCAGTAACAGTATGTGTGTATTATTCAGTCACTATGTGGTTATGGTGTCGCTGTATTATTCAGTAACAGTATGGGGTATTATTCAGTCACTATGTGGTTATGGTGTCGCTGTATTATTCAGTAACATTATGAGGGTATTATTCTGTCACTATGTGGTTATGTTGTCGCGGTATTATTCAGTAACAGTATGGGGGTATTATTCAGTCACTACGTGATTATGGTGTGGCAGTATTATTCAGTAACAGTATGGGGGTTATTATTCAGTCCCTATGTGGTTATGGTGTGGTGGTATTATTCAGTAACAGTATGAGGTATTATTCAGTAACAGTATGGGGGTATAATTCATTCACTATGTGGTTATGGTGTGGCGGTATTATTCAGTAACAGTATGGGGATATTATTCAGTAACAGTATGGGGGTATTATTCAGTCACTATGTGGTTATGATGTGGCGGTATTATTCAGTAACAGTATGGGGTATTATTCAGTCACTATGTGGTTATGGTGTTGTGGTATTATTCAGTAACATTATGAGGGTATTATGCTGTCACTATTTGGTTATGTTGTCGCGGTATTATTCAGTAACAGTATGGGGGTATTATTCAGTCACTACGTGATTATGGTGTGGCAGTATTATTCAGTAACATTATGGGGGTTATTATTCAGTCACTATGTGGTTATGGTGTGGTGGTATTATTCAATAACAGTATGGGGGTATTATTCAGTAACAATAAGGTGGTTATTATTCAGTCACTATGTGGTTATGGTGTAGTGGTATTATTCAGTAACAGTATGGGGGTATTATTCAGTAACAGTATGGGGGTATTATTCATTCACTATGTGGTTATGGTGTGGTGGTATTATTCAGTAACAATATGGGGGTATTATTCAGTCACTATGTGGTTATGGTGTGGTGGTATTATTCAGTAACAGTATGGGGGTATTATTCAGACACTATGTGATTATTTTGTGGCGGTATTATTCAGTAACACTATGGGGTATTATTCAGTCACTATGTGGTTATGGTGTGGCGGTATTATTCAGTAACAGTATGAGGGTATTATTCAGTCACTATGTGGTTATGGTGTGGCGGTATTATTCAGTAACAGTATGGGGGTATTATTCAGTAACAGTATGGGGGTATTATTCAGTCACTATGTGATTATTTTGTGGCGGTATTATTCAGTAACAGTATGAAGGTATTATTCAGTCACTATGTGGTTATGTTGTCGCTCTATTATTCAGTAACAGTATGGGGGTATTATTCAGTCACTATGTCGTTATGGTGTGGCGGTATTATTCAGTAACAGTATGGGGGTATTATTCAGTAACAGTGTGGGGGTATTGTTCACTATCAGTATGGGGGTATTATTCAGTCACTATGTGATTATTTGTGGTGGTATTATTCAGTAACAGTATGAAGGTATTATTCAGTCACTATGTGGTTATGTTGTCGCTCTATTATTCAGTAACAGTATGGGGGTATTATTCAGTCACTATGTTGTTATGGTGTGGTGGTATTATTATCTAACAGTATGAGGGTATTATTCAGTCACTATGTGGTTATTTTGTCGCAGTATTATTCAGTAACAATATGGGGGTATTATTCAGTCACTATGTGGTTATGGTGTGGCAGTATTATTCAGTAACAGTATGGGGGTATTATTCAGTCACTATGTGGTTATGGTGTGGTGGTATTATTCAGTAACAGTATGGGGGTATTATTCAGTCACTATGTGGTTATGGTGTGGTGTTGTTATTCAGTAACTGTATGGGGGTATTATTCAGTCACTATGTGGTTATGGTGTGGTGTTGTTATTCAGTAACTGTATGGGGGTATTATTCAGTCACTATGTGGTTATGGTGTGGCGGTACTATTCTGTCACTATGTGGTTATGGTGTGGCGGTATTATTTGGACCATATATTGTGTTATTATTGGTAATATTGGTCTTATAATAGTAAATTGTGTTCAGTAACAGTATGCAGGTAATATTTAATCTGGTATAGTTGTATAATATAATAACTGTATATGTATATAGATCATTTTGTGTGAGAGGGGGACATATGCTTTGGGACGTGCAACACTCCTGGATGCGCTAGAAATTCCTTCTGAATTGACTGCATTATGGATACAGTAAGGGTGTGTTCACATCTGCATTGGGGTTCCCTTGATGTCTTCAGTCAGAACTTTCCATTGGTGGAACCCATCAACAGAAAGGCAAACAGAAACTATAGCTTCTGTTTGCATTACCATTGATTTCAATGGTAATGTTTCCATTGCAAATTGTTTCAGTTTGTCTCAGTTCCGTAAGGTTTCTGTTTTTTTGGCGGAATCAATAGCGCAGTGGACTCATAAACTTTCTATTGAGACCATACGCTGCTCGGAGGAAGGCCGATCAGAAACAAAGTGGCACAGCGATCAATCGAGCCCTTCTGCCGCTTCATATAAGCGATCAGTGGGGGCCGATCAAAAGTTCTAACATTTCACTATGACATGTCAAAGTTTTTTTAAAAGTTTAGTTACACTTTAAAGAGAGGTGTTTGATGTGTTAAAGGCTATGTACACCTTTTAAAAATGACTTTTTGAGATACAGCTGCTTTGTATCCTGTATACAGATCAGCTGTATCTAGCAGTAAAACCTGTATCAGTGACAGCGAGTTTGTTTTAAAGTTTTAATAAAAGGTCGAAGAAGAAAAGCGATATTTAAGTGTCTCGCATGGGAAAAGGGGGTTTTGAGGGGTTGCATTGCCTGTAAGGGAGAAGGAGGGGGTCCATGTTGTGTCAACAGCCCAGGGCCCATGGTACACTTAATCCGCCACAGTGCATATCTATCTATCTATCTATCTATCTATCTATCTATCTATCTATCTATCTATCTATCTAATATCTATCTATCTATCTATCTATCTATCTATCTATCTATCTATCTATCTATCTATCTATCTATCTATCTATCTATCTATCTATCTATCTATCTAATATCTATCCATCTATCTATCTATCTATCTATCTATCTATCTATCTATCTATCTATCTATCTATCTATCTATCTATCTATCTATCTATCTATCTATCTATCTATCTTTATGTTAATATGTTATGATGTTACTATACAACATATAAATATATATAAACTGAATATATACAGTTTATATTTGTCTCATAACAGTGAGCCGACCACTGGTACAGTCAATATCACCTGACACGTCCTTGCACTAGTACTGTATGTTCCATATACTGTATGAAGCTCAGTAGGTATGGATTATGTAGACAGGCCACACTCGCTTTAGACAGTAAAGTCAACACAACAAGGTTATGAATGTTTTAATAAAAATCAGACAGGATTTATTTTACCATGTGAACTGCGTCTTTCATATGACGCTCGGAGGCATGCTAATTGTGTATATAATTATACCCGCCAAGTGTCAAAGGTCAGCATAAACATGACTTATATCCCTCTAGGCTATGTATTACAATAGACACAGAAGTGGAAAGGAGAGGGCAGAATACAATCATGTTAATAATTCACCATGAGACACTTTTGGGATCATCTATGCTTTTTCTCATTCATACATACATAATGATATACACCAGAGCACATGGGTTCCTGAGACGTCTGCTCTTACACAATAGTGCATGATATAAGACTCATTATGTATGTGCTGGTTACATGAATGCAAAATTCATTACTCTTTAGATATCATTTCCATAAATGTTTATTTGTCAGGATAATGGAAGGTAAGGACTGTGTTAAGTATTTAAAATCAGCTACTGCATTGCAGTCTTGTAAATGTATTACGGTCAGTATGTAGATTGTTTTTATGATTATTCTATAATTTACTATTACTACTAGTAAAGTTATTAATATAATGCTCTGTTCACAACTGTGTCGAAGGCTCCATCACTGATTTAGTCAAATTTGATGGGGAAAAATATTTTTTAGGAAGAGGTTCTTCAGCAGCTGCAGCGTGTATTATACAGTACTGTGCCCCAGCTGCTGCAAGTCATAGAAATACAGCTGCTGCAGACCTTCATTATGAAGGTATGAGGGCATTTCATATCAATTAACCCTTTAATGACCAGACTATTTTAAACCTTAATGACCAAGCTATTTTTCCATTGTCGCATTCCAAGAGCTATAACTTTTTTTATTTTTGCATCCACATAGCTGTATAAGGTCTTGTTTTTTGCGGGACAAGTTGTATTTTTTAATAGCAGCATTTTGGGCCACATATAATTTATTGATTAACTTTTTAAACTTTTGTTGTTGGGGTATCAGAAAAAAATAAAAAATTTTGCCACACTTTTTTGCGTCCTACATTTACGCCGTTAACCGTGTGGTATAAATAACACAATAACTTTATTTAGCAGGTTGTTATGATTGCAACAATACCAAATTTATATATATTTTGTATGTTTTACTACTTTTACACAGTAAAATCCTTTTTTTTTTTCAAAATTACTTGGTTTTGTGTCTCCATATTTGAAGAGCTATAACTTTTTTATTTTTCCGCCGATGCAGTTGTATGAGGGCTTTCTTTTGCAGGACGACTTGTGGTATTTTGGAGTAGATTCGACTTTTTGATCACTTTGTATCACATTTTGTTTTAAGACAGGATTCACAGAAAACAGCAATTTTTGCATTGTTTTTTGTTATATTTTTTACGGCGTTCGCCGATCGGGTTAAATAATATAATAACTTTATAGTTGGGGTCATTACGGACATGGCGATACCAAATACGTGTAACTTTTTAACTTTTCTTTTTTTAACCCCTTCCCCCTGCTGGCATTCTGGGCCCTAATGTCCAAGCCATTTTTTAGATTTTTCCATTGTCACATTCGAAGAGCTGTAACTTTTTTATTTTTGCGTCGGCATAGCTGTATAAGGTCTTGTTTTTTGCGGGACGACTTGCAGTTTTTATTGGTACCATTTGAGAGTAGATGCGACTTTTTGATCACTTTCTATCACATTTTTTTTAAGTCAGGATTAACAGAAAACAGCAATTTTTCCATTGTTTTTTATTTTATTTTTTACGGCGTTCACAGTGCGGGTTAAATAATGTAACAGCTTTATAGTCGGGGTCGTTACGGATGCAGTGATACCAAATATGTGTAACTTTTTTGCTTTATTGTAGTTTTTTTTAATAGTAAAGCATTTTGTAAGGGGAAAAGCTGGGTTTTTCATTTTTTTTTTTCACTTTTTTTTTAAATTAACTTTATTTAACTTTTTTTACTTTTTTACTAGTCCCACTAGGGGACTTCCCTATCCTCCGATCGCTATTATAATACACTGCAATACTTTTGTATTGCAGTGTATTACTGCCTGTCCGTTTAAAACGGACAGGCATCTGCTAGGTCATGCCTGCGGCATGATCTAGCAGGCATTCGCTGCAGGCAGACCTGGGGGTCTTTATTAGACCCCCGGCTGCCATAGAAGACACAGACACTCGGCGATTTTATCGCTGGGTGTCAGTGAGATGAGAGGGAGCTCCCTCCCTCTCTCCAAAACCATTCAGATGCGGTGCTCGCTATTGTGCACCGCATCTGAAGGGTTAAACAGGTTAGATCGATACTAATATCGATCTCACCCGGCAGAGCAGGGACGCCCCCAGCCCTCAGCTGCTTCTGGCAGCTGAGAGCAGGGAGATTTCACGGCTCCCTGCTCTGTTTACTTTATTCTAATGCAGCGACGTAGTTTGGCGGCGCTCTAGAATAAAGCCCACTAATGACCGCCGTAAAAAGATGTATCGGCGGTCATTAAGGGGTTAATAATAAAGCCGTTTGTAAGGGGGAAAAGTGGGTTTTTCATTTTTTTCACTTTTTTATTTATTAACTTTGTTAAACTTTTTTTTACCACTCCCACTAGGGGACTTCATTATGCGATCATTCGATTGATTTTATAATACACTGCAATACTTCTGTATTGCAGTGTATTACTGCTTGTCCGTGTAAAACGGACAGGCATCTTCTAGGCCATACATCTGCTAGGCCATGCCTAACTGGGGCAGATCAGGGGGCCTTTACTAGCCCCCCCAGCTGCCATAGAAGACACCGACACCCTGTGATCACACGCAGGGTGCTGGTGGGGTGAAAGGGGGAGCTATCTCTGAAGGGTTCAAACGAGCGAGATCGATACTGATATCGATCTCACTCGTTCGAGCAGGGATGTTCCCAGCCCTCAGCTACCTAAGGTAGCTGAGAGTAGGGAGATTTAACGGCTCCCTGGTCTATTTATTTATTCCGATGCAGCGCAGTAAAAAGGCTACTGCATCGGAATAAAGCCCGTTAGTGGCCACCATAAAAACACTATGGGGTGGTCACTAAAGTGTTAATAGTGAACATTCTTGCAGACCAAGTACACCTCTTGATGGAAACTGTATTCCCTAATGTCCCTCATTAACCAGATCTCAATCCGATAGGGCATCTGTGGGATGTGCTGGAAATACAAATCCCATCCAAGGAGGCCCCACCACCCAACTTACAGGTGTTAAATCTTCTGCTATTGTCTTGGTGTCAGATACCACAGGACACCTGCCTCGTTGAGTCAGAGCTGTTTTCGCAGCATGAGGGGGACCTACATAATAATATGCAGGTGGTTTTATTGTTATGTTTAAGCTGTGTATATGTTGTAACTGTGGACTGCTGTATTCACAGGACCTGTGTTGTCCAAAATCTGTCCATAGAACGCTATAACAAATGTCTTGCTACAGTTTATGCATATAAAACCTGTCAGGGGCGTCGTTAGCACCAGGCACTCAGAACTCATGCCCTGGATTTTTTGCCCACTGTGGCAGCCAGCACATAAAATTAATGGGCCGAGCGGCATAGGCCCCCTCAAGAACGGGGGTGTCACTGCACCTGGGGGGCCCAGGTGTTAGCGACAGCCACATTCAATTGTACCGTATCTGCTTCCTCAAGACGCAGATACATTTAAATACTATAGGCTGCAGGCCACGTTAGGCCTGCAGCCTTAAAGACGCTGGGACTGAGCCCACTGCGCAGGTCGGCGTGATGACGTTACTGAATCACGCTGGCCTACGCAAGGGTGACGTATTAGAGGTGGTGGAGCGTACTGTCCGTTGCAGGAACAGGGCCACGTAAGTACAATTTATTTATTGGGATGGCTGTGTGGCACAACCTAGTAGGGGGGGCTGCGTGGCACTGTCTACAAGGGGGGGAGTGTGGCACTATCTACTAGGGGAGGCTGTGGGGTACTATACAGCAGGGGAGGGCTGTGTGGCACTATATACAAAGGGGGCTGTGTGTAGTGCTATCTACAAGGGGGGGCTGTGAATGGCGCTATCTACAAGGGTGCTGTGTGTGGCATTATCTACAAAGGGGACTGTGTGTGGTGCTATCTACAAGGCGGGCTGTGTGTGGCGCTATCTATAAGGGGGGGTTGTGTGCGGTACTATCTACAAGAGGGGCTGTGTGTGGCGCTATCTACAAGGAGGGGCTGTGTGTGGCATTATCTACAAGGGGGCTGTATGAGGCGCTATCTACTAGGGGGCTCCGTGTGGCGCTATCTACAAGGGGCTGTGTGTGGCGCTATCTACAAGGGGGGCTGTGTGTGGCGCTATCTACAGGGGGCTTTGTGGGTGGCACTTTCTATAGAGGATGCTACATGCTATATACAGGGGGCACAAAAGGGCCACGGGTACTGAGGGTACACTTCCATTGTGCCGTGCACTGAGGGATCATTATTACCATATGGGGCACTGTGGATTATGAGTATGTTTAAAAGATGGGGTATTCTTTAGGTGGGGAGGGTGCTGGAAAAGCGAGAAACCTACATGTCTGTGTGTCAAATTCTGCAGAGATGAGTCATGGCTGGAATAAGTTGTCACAGTGGTCTGGGCCGGATGGAGAAAAAAAAAGAAAGTGAACGACTCTAATCAGAGAAGACATCACCTCACCTGTGGGTCACTGGATATAAATGTGCTGGAATCACTTATATCCTCTGCAGAGCTCCTGTGTATAACTGGCATCTACCACTATATGGACACTATATGGTGGTAATATTGGTCTTTGTATGGTGTGTTTTATTCAGTAACAGTATGGTGGTATTATTTAGTCACTATGTGGTGGTAATATGTGGTCATTGTGTGGCTGTATTATTTGACCCTTCTATAGTGGTTTTACATGGTAACTGTGTGACCGTATTACTTAGAGGCCTACTGTCTTATATAAATTTGTTTTTATTAAAGGGCAAATTATTTGGGGGCAGGTCTGCTATGAATACATGTTTCAGGCACCAAAGAAATTATTTTAGTCCATCAGTGTATTATCCAGGGACAGTTTACTTCTGTGCCATTGTTTTTGTCAGCCTCTTATGAGTTATCAAAGTTGTCTTCGCTATCTATCTATCTATCTATCTATCTATCTATCTATCTATCTATCTATCTATCTATCTATCTATCTATCTATCTATCTATCTATCTATCTGTCTGTTTGTCTGTCTCTCTCTCTCTTTCTATCTATCTACAGTTAGGTCCAGAATTATTTGGATAGTGACACAAGTTTTGACATTTAAGCTCTTTACCAAAACATATTGAATATACAGTTATATAATCAATATGGGATTAAAGTGTTGACTCTCAGCTTTAATTTGAGGGTATTCACATCCTAATTTCAGGAAGGAATTACAGTGCTTTAATATGTAGCTGCCCCTTTTTTAATTGGCTGCATGTAGTTGATTCCAGGTGTGGCATTTGCATTTGGTAGCTGTTGCTGTGAACCCACAACATGAGGTCAAAGGAGCTCTCAATGCAGGTGAAACCGACCATCGTTAGGCTGAAAAAAAATGAAGAAATCCATCAGAGAGATAGCACAAATGTTAGGAGTGGTCAAATCAACAATTTGGTACATTTGGCGCACTGGTGGTCTCGTGAACTCCAAAAGACCTGGACGTCCACAGCAGACAACAGTGGTGGATGGTGAAGAAAATCCCCTTCACAACATCTACCCAAGTTAAGAACACTCTCCTGGAAGTAGATGTATCTAAGTATCTAAGTTTACCATAAAGATAAGACTAAATGAGAGCAAACACAGAGGGTTCACCACAATGTGCAAACCATTAATCAGCCTCAAAAATAGAAAGGCCAGATTAGACTTTGCCAAACAACATCTAAAGAAGCCGTCCAGTTCTGGAACAGCATGAAACTAAAATCAACCTGTATCAGAATGATGGGAGGAAGAAAGTATGGAGAAGGCTTGGAACAGCTCAAGATCCAAAACACACCACATCCTCTGTAAAACATGGTGGAGGCAGTGTGATGGCATGGCTGCCAAAGGCACTGGGTTACTAGTGTTTATTGATGATGTGACTGAAGACAGAAGCAGCCAGATGAATTCTGAAGTGTTCAGGGATTTACTTTCTGCTCAGATTCATCCAAATGCAGCAAGGTTGATTGGACGTCGCTTCACAGTACAGATGGACAATGACCCAAAACATACTGAGAAAGCAACCCAGGAGTTTTTTTAAGGCAAAGAAGTGGAATATTCTGCAATGGCCAAGTCAGTCACCAGATCTCAACCCGATCGAGCTGCATTTCACTTGCTTAAGACAAAACTTAAGGCAGAAAGACCCACAAACAAGCAACAACTGAAGACGCTGCAGTAAAGGCCGGGCAAAGCATCACAAAGTAGGAAACCCAGCGTGTGGTGATGTCCATGAGTTCCAGACGTCAGGCTGTCATTGCCTGCAAAGGATTCTCTACAAAGTATTAAAAAAAACATTTTATTTATGGTAATGTTAATTTAACTTTTGAGCCCCTGAAATGAGGCACTGTGGAGAAAAATGGTTGCAATTCCTGAACATTTCACAGGATATTTTTGTTCAACTCCTTGAATTAAACCTGAAAGTCTACACTTCAATTGTATCTCAGTTGTTTAATTTTAAATCCAATGTGGTGGCAGCGGAGCCCAAATCATGAGGATTGTGTCACTGTCCAAATAATTCCGGACATAACTATCTATATTTGAAGGAGGGCATATGTCTTGGGGCTTGTGCCCCTGATCTTTTAAGACTCTAGCAACGCCCCTGGAACCTTTACTGTACAGCACTCCATGTTCCAACGTATAAATCCTACATACATCATCACATTACGGAGTCATTTTTTCCTATGGTCTTCATTTAATGAGGTTTAGATTCAACAGGGATGCAAAAGACTAATATAAAAATATAGAAAGTGCTTGCACGTATTCTTTGTAAAGGGGGTACAACCAGTTATAATGTTTAAGGGGCAGTTACTTTTTCATATGGGTGAAATGGATGTAAGATAACTTGGTTTCTTTTACAAATGTAGTAAGAAAATCAAAATATGATTAAAGTCAAGTTCCCTTGGTCTAAATTTACAAATTATAAATAAGTAATAATTGATATCCGGAAACGGCCACTTACTTTTTTCTTTTTTCTTCTTTTTTGCAACTCTTTATCTGGACAGCTACAATTATTTTATCAATGGGATAAAGAATAATATTTGCTTTTTGCCTCTGAAAAACTCCTCAAATGATTTACATTACACAGGCCTAAAGTATTTTTAGTGTCATGTGAATATATGTTAATTAGACTTTCATCTGAATTCTCCCTACTATATGTTATCACTTTTACATTGCACTATATTGACATGGAAGTGTTAAACGGAGCTAAAGATGGTCGTACACTATAATTATAGCCCCCATAGAACATTTTAATGAGTCAAAACCTGCCTGAATTTTCACAATGACATCATCGCCTTTACAGTTTATAAATCACCATCTGGAAACCTTTCCCTCTAGATCAGTTTTTCGTTATTTCATTTTACAGAATGATATTGGTAGTAAATTTGAATTAGGGGTTGTAGTTGGGGGATACATTTATAAAAAAAGACAGGCCACATAATCCAACCTTTATTTTCATCTATGAAACCCACATTTAGCTGACAGTAACATTTTGGAATTATTTTCTCAAATCCATCCTATCCTTATCCTACATAACAACACATGAATGTATGTAGGTAGGCGACTACAAAGACAATATGTACTTAGTGATTACTAACGGAGCCTGGTGAGGGTTCCACGTATGGATTACATTATGGCACAGTGTAGGACTAAGAAGGAAGTAAAAGTGTAAACCAAAGACTCAATAGGACTGAACCCCATAGAACAGGATAAACTGCAAAAATCTGGTGTTGTCCCAGGCTATTAGAACACAGTAGTAAGTTGCAATAAGGGCCGGCCCTAGGATAGATGGCGCCCTGTGCAAAAAAATCTTTGGGTGCCCCACCCTATCATTAAAAAAAAATGCCCCATAAAAAAATTATAATGCCCCTTTAGTGCCCCCATACAGTATAATAATATTTAATAATATAATATATTACAACCCCTTCAAGGACACAGTATTTTGTCCTCTAATTGTGCCCACAGTATTATGCCACCTGTAGTGCCCCTACACAGTATAATATAGTTACATAGTTACATACATAGTTACATAGTTAGTACGGCTGAAAAAAGACACATGTCCATCAAGTTCAACCAAGGGAAGGGAAAAGGGAAGGAAAAATTTCTACACATAGGAGCTAATATTTTTTTGTTCTAGGAAATTATCTAACCCTTTTTTAAAGCCATTTACTGTCCCTGCTGTGACCAGCTCCTGCGGTAGGCTATTCCATAAATTCACCGTTCTTACTGTAAAGAAGCCTTGTCGCCTCTGCAGCTTAAACCTTTTTTTCTCCAGACGGAGGGAGTGCCCCCTTGTTTTTTGAGCGGGTTTTACAAGGAACAGGATATCACCATATTTTTTGTATGTGCCATTAATATATTTATATAAGTTAATCATGTCCCCCCTTAGTCGTCTTTTTTCAAGGCTAAATAGGTTTAATTCTTTCAATCTTTCCTCATAACTTAAATTCTCCATGCCCCTTATTAGCTTCGTTGCTCTTCTTTGTATTTTTTCCAACTCCAGGGCATCCTTTCTATGAACTGGAGCCCATAACTGAACTGCATATTCTAGATGAGGCCTCACTAATGCTTTGTAAAGTGGCAATATTACATCCCTGTCCCGTGAGTCCATGCCTCTTTTAATACACGACAATATCCTGCTGGCCTTTGAAGCAGCTGATTGACACTGCATGATGTTATTGAGTTTATGATTTACAAGTACACCCAGATCCTTCTCAACAAGTGAATCCGCCAGTGTAGCGCCCCCTAGGACATATGATGCATGCAGGTTGTTGGTACCCAGATGCATAACTTTACATTTATCTACATTAAACTTCATTTGCCAAGTGGACGCCCAAACACTTAGTTTGTTTAAATCTGCCTGTAATTCATGAACATCTTCCATAGTCTGAACTATATTACATAGCTAATGTCCACTTAGTGGCCCCCACACAGTATAGTGCACCCCTGTAGATTTTGTCATATAGCCTCCTTGTAGACAGTGCCATAATCCCCCACCTCCTTTTTGTAGATCGTGCCATACATCCCCCCCCACCTCCCCCTTGTAGACAGTGCCATACAATCCCCCACCGCCCCCTTGTAGACAGTGCCCCCAGACAAAAACAAAAATTGTACTCACCTAGGCCCCGTTCCCATGACGAACTGAGCTGCTCCATGATGGGATCCTGTAGCCTAGTACAGAGTTTCCCAACCTTTTCGGACTCGAGGCAGCACTGGAAAAATAAAATTTCCTCAGGGCCCTCCTACCAAAAATTGTTTCGAGAAAGACAGAAAATGGCTAAGAACATGCACTACACTCGTAGGGTTTGTTCACACAAGTTTTTTGTAAGGCAAAAAAAAAATCTGCCTCAAAATTCCTTCAGCAACTGACAGCGTTGTTTGACATTTTTTTTTGTGTTTTTTCTTAAGCTGTTGAAGCGAATGCAAAAGACGCCGACAAAGAAAGCTCCAAACGGGCACCGCATGTATTTTCTGCCTCCTATTAATTTCAATTGGAGGTCAGAAGCGGAAACCACTCGAAGACCATCAGCCCCCCACTCACAGTAAAATGACCATCAGCCCCCCACTCACAGTAAAATGACCATCAGCCCACCACTCACTGTATAATGAGCATCAGCCCACCACTCACAGATTCCCCCTGTAGGTAGCGCCACACAGCCCCTTGTAGGTAGTACTACACAGCCCCTTGTGGGTAGTGCCATACAGCCCCCTTGTGGGTAGCACCACACAGCCCCTTGTAGGTAGCACCACACAGCCCCCTTGTAGGTAGCGCCAGACAGCCCCCTTGTAGGTAGCGCCAGACAGCCCCCTTGTAGGTAGCGCCACACAGCCCCCTTGTAGATAGCGCCACACAGCCCCCTTGTAGATAGCGCCACACAGCCCCCTTGTAGATAGCGCCACACAGCCCCCTTGTAGATAGCGCCACACAGCCCCCTGTAGGGAGTGCCACACATCCCCCTGTAGGGAGTGCCCCACAGCCCCCTGGTAGGGAGTGCCACACAGCCCACAGCCCCCTGGTAGGGAGTGCCACACAGCCCCCCTGGTTGGTAGTGCCCAACAGCCCACAGCCCCCTGGTTGGTAGTGCCCCACAGCCCACAGTCCCCTGGTTGGTAGTGCCACACAGCCCACAGCCCCCTGGTTGGTAGTGCCACACAGCCCACAGCCCCCTGGTTGGTAGTGCCACACAGCCCCCTGGTAGGTAGTGCCACACTGCCCACAGCCCCCTTGTAGGTAGTGCAAGGACTACGAAATGACCCTGATATCTGGCGGGCAATAGATATTCAAAAAAGGACAACTGTGCAGGAGCACACAAAATACCCAGCTTTCCCAGCTATCAAATAAATGTGTGGAAATAAACTAAGTTATAACTTTTATTTAGTCTAGCTAAAGGATTAAGGATTGTTTTTGGTACCATTTTGGAGTACATGCGACTTTTTATCACCTTTTATCACATTTTTTTGAAGGCAGGATGAACAGAAAACAGCAATTCTGGCATTGTTTTTTATTTTATTTGTTATAGCGTTCACCGTGCGGGTTAATAACATAATCTCTTTATAGGTGGGGTCGTTATGGATGCGGCGATACCAAATATGTGTAATGTTTTAATTTTTTTTTTTTTTTTTCATATTAAAGTATTTTATAAGGGAAAAAGTGGGTATTTAATTTTCTTTATTTGGGATTTTTATTTATTTATTATTATCTTTGTTAAACTTTTTTATACATTTATTTTTAGTCCCACTAGGGGACTTCACTATGCGATATTCTGATCGCTTGTATTATACACTTCAATACTTCTGTATTGCAGAGTATTATTGCCTGTCAGTGTGAAATTGACAGGCATCTGCTTGGTCATGCCTCAGGCATGGCTTTCGCAGGCATCCACTACAGGCAGACCTAGGGGCCTTTGATAGGCCCCCGGCTGCTATAGAAGCCATTGCCACCCTGCGATTGCAATCACAGGGTGCCGATGGGGTGAGAGAGGGAGCTTCCTCCACTAAAACCACTTGGATGCGGCACTCGTTAATGAGCATCTAAGGGGTTAAACAGGTGAGATCGATGTTGAAATCGATCCCACCCATTAGTGCAGGTGTCCGGCTGTCTTTAGACTGCCCGACACCCACTTTAGCCGGCACAGGACACCCGTGCCGAGCTTATGCCAGAGTGCCATAAAAAGGCCGCCTTGAAAAGGCGTATTGGCGGTTGTTAAGGGGATAAAGAACATTGAGCACAGAAAATACACAAAACAATTCCTGCAAATCCTATTATGTCATATAGTAAAATCAAAACTGGGAAACATATTTAAAAAAATTCTAGATGTGTCCTAATAGATTACCCGTTTTCCACTCCTCCATCTCACAAACCTGTGTCTAGATGTAGGACAACTGGCTGCAGAAGGAGCCTCCCCAAATGCTCTGTCTGCAAAAGGAGACAAAGGGTGGCCTACTCAAAGCCCTGCTCCACATATTGGTAGAATATAAATTATTTCTAGAGAAATCTTCCAATAAACAGTGGCTTTTGAACACCTGGAGTAAATTTTAAATGCCCGTAAAATTAATCAGGTTCCCCATGCAACCTTTTTGTTTATTGTGGCCTTCCTATGTAGGATTCCACTAGGAAGGGACCAAAGGGTTATCATTTGTCTATTGCTTCAAGCAATAGGATAGCTTCCAATGGGAAACGGACTTTGCTCCAAGTGGTCCAAAACCTTGCTGCTAAGTAAAAAGTTTCAAATTTATGTCAGGACATAAGTGGAAGCAGCGAATAATAATCTATCATTACTTTTTGAAGTGTCTAATGTTTATACACACTTGCCAAGTCTTCTTGCATATAAAATGAGGGTCAAGTACAAGAAGGTGTTTCTGAGGTTCTCATTTTCTAACAAATGAAAGTAATGAGTAAGACAATCGATCACTTCAAGATAATTGAAATCTCCAATTATTCTAATGTAACAACTTTTGCATTGACTTCCATTAAAAACTTCTCATCTCGTTCAGGAGGGAACGCAAACTCAGACACTGAATTCTAGGGAGCTGCCATAATATTGTTTGTCTTCCAATTTTGGGATTTATCATTTTGTTTTCTAAATATGAATTGATAGTAATAGTTGTCATAGTAGTTGCAGTATCAATTAATTTTTTGTTTTTCATATGTAATGAATATCCAAGAAAATATGAACCTTAATCATGATAATAATAATTATAAATCCTGTTCGTTCTAAAATAAGCCTAGGAGCAATCTTAGCTTAGAGGTGCTTTATAAGACATTTAAAAAAAAATAATAATAATAAATCCTCCCCTCGCTATGACGCCCACTGCACTAAACATCACTGCATGTAAACATTGCAGCAGCATTTAAGCCCCTACATGACCCCCCATCACTTCTTCCCAGTTGATGCAATACGGGGTACCTAAACATTGCACAGAGAGTCAGAAACTGTCAGTATGAAACAAAAGCAGCGGGGAAACCATCTTGGTGCAATGTAAAGGTGTCCCGTACATTGCACAGCATGGGAGGGGGGCGGACCGGTACCGACCTGAGCGCCGCTGCATATAAACAATGCACTGGGCACTGTAGAGAGGAAGAGAGGGGATGTTTTTTTAAACATGTACAAGTATTGTCATTGTAAAGTTCTCTTGTTCTTCATGATTGAAAATAGAAGCTGAGAAAACCCGTTTAACCCCCTAAGGCTATGTTCACCTGAAAAAATTAGTCGTAACATATACTTCGACTGAAGGAGTTTCTCCACAGTATTTTCTTGCACAGGAATGCTCTCAGGACCTGCTGTGATGGGAACTTCGATACAGCACCGGTCACTTAAATGGCGCTGTGTCACAGTTTTATGAAGAGCGGGTGGCCGTAACAACCACTATGAAGGAATCGGAGTGATTGTCGGGGATCCTAGAGGTCGGACCTCTATCGATTATAATGTTATGGCATATCATAGTGATTGGATTCCTGACTTTGATTGGCATTCAGATTCGTAATATGTGAATTAGCGCCACTAGAGTTAATGGAGCTGATCCGTGGTTTTTCAGTGCAGATTCCAAGGCAACAGTGAGCATGCTGCATATTATTAAATCCAC
Source organism: Rhinoderma darwinii (assembly GCF_050947455.1). Taxonomy (NCBI): domain Eukaryota; kingdom Metazoa; phylum Chordata; class Amphibia; order Anura; family Rhinodermatidae; genus Rhinoderma; species Rhinoderma darwinii. The sequence continues at coordinate 444,810,231 of NC_134688.1, read as the reverse complement.
AACATGGTCATTATTCCGCGCATATTTATTTGAGAACATGTGAATGGGGGATAAAATTCCCCAATCACATGCATTGCCGGAGGCAGTCTTGTGGATCCTATCTGGATTTAGGCATTCAATCTGCACCTAAATACTCACAGAGTCCACAATGTGTGAACATAGTCTTTTACTGCAAGTTTCTCATTTACTTTGTGTTTCAATTCTTCACTATTATCAAGAGCTCTGTTGTTGACAATGAATGGAAATGTAATCCCCTGCAAACAGGTTTCAAGGGGTATTAGTCAGTTTAGTTAGGACATGGCTACACGGCAACTTTGTCCGGAGACAGAGGTTGGCCTGCCTGCATCACATGTAATGGAAGTCAATGTGCTCGCTTTGCCACAGTCACGGTTGCATCAACTTGCGGGTTGCAAAGTGACTACATTCGCTTACATTACTACAATGAATACAGCGCGACCTTTGGATGCGCAACCTGTCAAAAGTCGCTGTGTAGCCCTAGCCTTACAGGATCAGACAATCTATCTTATTAGAAAGTAACATTATTAGTTAGAGAAGTATTACATGCTGCAATATGTCTTTTTTTGCCTGAACTCCATGGGGAAAAGATTGCATAACGGATGCAAATAATACTTATGATTTAAGGAATTCCATTGATATAAAATTCTGTACATTTTTTCTGTTAACACAACCTATTATTATACACATTAGTGCGTAAGCGGAACACAAACAGCAGCCATTTTTTAAAATGAAAACGTACTGTGAATTAACTCTCTAGTATCATGAGAAGACATCAAATCCGCACAGCAAGACCTGCTTAAATAATAATTACATTTGTAAAATTACATTTGGTTTAATGATAACATATAAACTGTATTATCATGATAACAAACACAAGATACACTGCTCTAGACGTAATCTATTCTCATGGAGCAGAGACATATTACATTATAAAATAATATAAAAGTATGACTGGCTCCCGCCATCTGATCTCCAGGAGACGCCTCCACTTTGGAGGCCACACATGACGTGTATATATATATATATATATATATATATATATGTATATAAGAAAGTGAATGGTTTCCAACATATTATTTTACACAATATAAAATGATACCATGTCCATTGCACAATGCTTTATTCTACTTCATCATTATTTTGTAGTGACAACATATTCCTCAGTGCTGTACAATTCAGTAAATTGTAGACTAAATTACAATAGTGGATCAAACAAAAATATATTTTTTTTCCGTAATAAGGCATGCAATGAAAAAAGTTTCAAAACACGGATGTAAATTATGGGACCATAGTAGAGTATAGGCGCCGTCTTACAGATTCATACGAAAATGATCTGTAATTAGGCTTTATGACAATAAGATGGATGGAGGCAGGAGAGATGTTATCAGTCTCTTGCCTGTTTGTACAAAGTGGAGGATTCCAGAATATATGGGCAGCGCAAGAGTATTGCTGTACATGAGAATGGGAGGTTGTGATCAGCGATGTTAAAAATGACCTGACACCAGTTCAGTAAAGCCCAATTTCCGAGTTATGAGCCATTTTTGTATTATGCTAATTAGGCTATACTAGCCAAAGGGGCGGTAACGCTGAGAATTCACTTGTATGTATTGGCTGTATTATGCTGTCCTATCGGTGTCAGACAGATTCTCCCCTTCTCTGCATAGCGTGATCCCACGATAGAAGCTGAGATCACGTAGTGCAGGGAAGGGGAGAAGGTGTATGATGCTGATAGGACAGCGCCATACAGCTAAAACAGACCCCCTCCCAGTAAAACCTCAGCGTTACCGGCAGGGGCGTAACTAGGAAAGACTGGGCCCCATAGCAAACTTTTGACTGGGGCCCCCCCTCCCCTGGGTGTCACACAACCCCCCCCCCCCCTTGTAGATAGTGCCTTTTTTACAAACCCCCCCCCCCTTTTGATAACGCCATACTGACCCCCTGTAGACAACGCCATACAGCCCCCCGCAGAGAACGCCATACAGCCCCCCTGTAGATAACGCCATACAGCCCCCCTGTAGATAACGCCATACAGCCCCCCTGTAGATAACGCCATACAGCCCTCTCTGTAGATAACGCCATACAGCCCCCTCTGTAGATAACGCCATACAGCCCTTTGTAGATATCTACAGAGGGGGCTGTATGGCGTTATCCACGGGGGGACTGTATGGCGTTATCTACGGGGGGACTGTATGGCGTTCCCTACAGGGGGGACTGTATGGCGTTCCCTACAGGGGGGCTGTATGGCATTATCTACAGGGGGGGGCTGTATGGCGCTATCTACAGGGGGGCTGTATGGCGCTATCTACAGGGGGGGCTGTATGGCGCTATCTACATGGGGGGGCTGTATGGCGCTATCTACAGGGGGGGCTGTATGGCGCTATCTACAGGGGGGCTGTATGGCGCTATCTACAGGGGGGCTGTATGGCGCTATCTACAGGGGGACTGAAAGGCGCTATCTACAGGGGGAACTCTATGGCGCTATCTACAGAGGGGGCTGTATGGCGTTATCTAGAGGGGGGACTGTATGGCGTTATCTACGGGGGGGCTGTATGTCGTTCCCTACAGAGGGGGCTGTCTGGCGTTATCTACAGGGGGGACTGTATGGCGTTACCTACAGGGAGTCTGTATGGCGTTCCCTACAGGGGGGGTCTGTAGGGAACGCCATACAGCCCCCCTGTAGGGAACGCCATACAGCCCCCCTGTAGGGAACGCCATACAGCGTCCCCCCCCTGTAGGGAACGCCATAAAGCGTCCCCCCCCTGGAGGGAACGCCATACAGCGTCCCCCCCCCTGTAGGGAACGCCATACAGCGTCCCCCCCCTGTAGGGAACGCCATACAGCGTCCCCCCCCTGTAGGGAACGCCATACAGCGTCCCCCCCCCCCTGTAGGGAATGCCATACAGCGTTCCCCCCCCTGTAGGGAACGCCATACAGCATCCCCCTCCTAAAAAAATGCGACCTACAGTGTGTCCTAATAAAAGACATGTATCCCCTATCCACAGGAGAGGGGATACATGTGTGATCGCTGGCAGCGATAGGGAGAACGGGGGACCGAAAGTCCCCCTGAAGTTCTCCATGACTAACCTCTGACTTCCGGCGTCTGCGCAGCTCTGTAGAAATGAATGGAGCGCTGGTCACGCATGCGCACAAGCGGCACCGGCGTTCCATTCATTTCTACGGAGCTGCCGACACAGACCCCGGATGTCCGAGGTTTGTGATGGAGAACTTCAGGGGACTTTTAGTCCCCCGTTCTCCCTATCGCTGCCAGCGATCACACATGTATCCCCTGTCCTGTGGATAGGGGATACATGTCTTTTGCTTAATGGCAGAGCAGGGAGATACCTCCCTGCTCTGCCGTACTGTTCAGTGGCGTCCCGCTGTAGCAGCCATAGCGGCTGCTAGCGGAGCCTCCGGCCATGGTCGGGGCCCGTGCCGGCGGGCGACACGGGCCCCCTCATGCCGCGGGCCCCGTAGCAGCCGCTACTGCTGCTACGGCGGTAGTTACGCCACTGGTTACCGGCCCTTTGGCTAGTATAGCCTAATTAGCATAATAAGAAAATGAATCATAACTCAGAAAGTATAAAGCGGATTGAGATACAAATGACACTGACATCACGTGGGACATTGGGCTTTACTAACTGGTGACAAGTCCTCTTTAAGTGCATTAGCAGATTGTATTGTGATGCTGAAATTATTAAAACCCACTTAATTTTGACTGAAATGTGGAATGTAAATCGTTTTTGGTCCTTTATACTTTATGTCACTAAAATCATTTGATAGGTCAATAAACTTATTAGACCAATCATACTTTTTAGTCGAGATTTACTAATTCATACCTTGTTTTACTTTTCCTTTTCATGATCTCATCCCAATATAACCAAGGCATGTTTTCATTTTATCACTATGGTTGCGTCCTTGATGGTGTATAGATGTTCATGTATGAATTGGAGACGGCATTTCATGCATTTGTGTGCTGGTTTACATTTGCAGTTGTATCTCTAAACCTACAGTAAGAGATTGAAAATAATAAAATAAGGGCTTTTTCGTGAGAAATAATTAATATCTCCCTGTTTTGGAAGTACAAACTGATTTTTCTTTACAATACAAACATACCTCCCAATATGTTAAATCAAAATCGCAAGATATTTTAATAAACCACCATCCTATATTCTCTATAAACTGATGGTAATTATCTGCATTAACGGCGCTTCTCTGTGATTCTATTCATAGTCATGTGAATAAGGGGACTGTTGTAGGGTATATATATTGGCAGCAAAAGTAATGGTCCTTTAATACAAACTGTCTTTGTATTTTGATTATACAAGGACGGGGCATCTGCATGTTCAAAGTCTTGTGCATAATAAAATGTACAATATGTTCCCTATTATTAGACGTGAAAATTCTGTAACTTTTCTAGGTCCATGTTCTAGTCATTAACTCTCTATGCTGTGTGGTTGAATGCAATATACTGAATGTAATATAATGTAATATAAGAGTCATTTTATTTTTTCAACGGGATGATTGACAGGTAGTCCTGACCCCCGATCCCACCCCGTTATAACTTTATCTCTCATATCTCCAGATCGGAGAACTTACACAAACATCTCCATACATGTGAGTGAATGATAGTAGCTTTAGGTTTAGCTTGTTGTCTGATGATGTTATAGTAAAACTATTCTACTCTGTCAGTCAAAACACAAGTGATAAAACAATTTTCAGAATCAATAATATAATCACAGCACTTTCCTGCCGCCAGGGACCACAATCAGAAGAGGCAACGGTATATGTACTATAGACGCCATGCGACTGCTATGGGGCCCTTGCAGAGGGATTAGTTGGCTGCATCCCTTATATTAACAGGTGGTGAGAGCCCATGCAGGGATTCCCTCTCAAGGATCATGGAAAGTATATTGGTGGAAAAATGCACCAAGTCCTCCTGTCACAGGTGATAGGGATGTGGTCATGTTAACCAGAACCAGAAGGGGCCCTATTTTAATCTGTACCTAAAAGAGTAAAAAGAATATAAAATCTGTGTTCTATATTTATCTGGAGAGGAGGCCTCTTGCCACCAGGCAGATCTTCTACATTTTATCCCAATAAATTGCGTAAATTATAGCAGAAAATGACACAAGCGCGAGGTGCACCAAATGTATTAAGAAGCTTGCGCCTCTTAATAAATTTGTTGCTTCCAACTCTCGCAGATTTCAGTCTAAAACTTGCATATGAAATGCTAGTCTTAGTAAACCTGGGCCTATGTATATGAGTATGTTTCCTATAGAAGTTTTCTGGCTTAAATATTTATGGTCTCTCCCTTGGAGCCCCCACTGATAAAACAATGATGGCCCATCAAAATTTAATTCCCGGAAAACCCATTTAAATTTTAAAATATAAAAATTTACTGTACCCAAATTGTATTAAACTGGCTCTAGATAATAAAAAAACCCGCAATAAGAGGAGAAGAAGTGACTATTATTTCATCATCATTTTAATTTGACCCATCGGAAGCAACTTTAGTAACACAGTAATTTAGTAATAAAGTTGGTTTGGAATAAACTTTTAGGTTGCATCCAACTTTCCTCACTGAGAACTGCTGTGTAGACTGACTTCAATGATGCCGTGTTGTAGTGCTCTCGTGTTCCCCGTTATTCTTCTAGGGGTGTATGTACTGTGTAAATGGAATGCTCACATTTGATTTATAGCGGCCGTTTCACAAGCTTCTGTAATAACAGTCAATTTCTCAAGATTCCTGTAGACAATTACTATGTCATCTATATTGTGTGTATGAACGGACTCCATACTGTGTGCTACTAACCCCTCCATAACTTAATGCACACAAAATAAATGTGTTTTGGATCATTATATCCCCCGGCATGATCCGCTTATTACTTTTACACAGCAGCTGTACTTAGTTCTATTCTAGAGCCAGAATCCAGAGGAAAGCCGCCCGCTAGAAGCAGCACCATAGTCATCCATCATGTTATGTTATTGCATTACAGCAGCCAGATCAAAGTTATCACAGACTTGACCTGCATCAACACCTGTTCCACACAATCAGATTTGTGCTGATGAAAGGTCACACAACATCATTTTGCTGGTGGACGTTATAGATGAGATTTAGGTTTCGGAGTCTGAAATAGCAACTCTAAATGCATTTATTTACTTACTGCCGGCACTTTACCCCGAAGTTCACAGGCATTACAAAAGTGGATGAAACTGGGATCAGGGTGTAGGTTAATAATAGTTTTTGCCCAGTGAGAACATCTGATAATAACTATTCAAGTACATCTTCTGAGAGCCAATAGAGACATATGTTCATGGATTTAAGCACTGGAAATGCAATTTTACAGCCTTGTCGTTAAAGGGGTTGTTTAGGATTAGAAACACATGATTGCTTTCTTCCAAAAACAGCACCACACCTGTTTATAGGTTGTTTGTAGTATTGCAGCTCAACCCCATTCACTTCAACTGAGCTGCAATACCAGACACAACTCATTGACAGGTGTGGCGCTTTTTCTGGAAGAAAGCAGATATGTTTGTTTTTAATCCTGGACAACTCGTTAGAATAAGAAAACATTGGTATGGAATGTGAACAATATTCTATTTCCTATCGGTATATGATAGAGCTCTATATAACATGTCAGAAGAATATTTCTCCCAAAGTTTTCTCTAAGTCTCCCTCTGAGATCACAGACGGAACATTTTCCCTTGCCTGGAGCTTACCCTTGCACTAGTGTTAAGGTACAACAAGCCCCTGCAAGACAAGGAGTAGGCAGAGTAGGCAGCTGCTTGGGACTCCATAAGGGGGGGCACAATTTATAGATGAGCCCCCCCCAAAAAAAATATACTTTTTACAGTCCATCAGATGCTGTGTCTGAGTGGCTGACAATATGGTACAACAATATCAATCATGTATTTCTATAGATGTTTCTCTTACAGACACAACATGCATGTTTAGCAGAGCCAAACTAACATTTTACTGACCTGGGCCAATCAGAGCTGTTGGTTAAATGATTGTCCATTCAGCAAATATGCTGAACTTCAATAACCAAGAACTGGGACTGGTTTCTAAAAACTCCTGCCTTGGGAACCAAGGGAGCTTGTCTTGTCTCTGCCATGTAATATAGAGAGGTAGTGTATTATGCAGCACGTAGAACTTCCTTTGGATACTCCTTTACATATAGCTACATGTACTCAAACGGTGGACACCAAAACAGGAAGTGGGATCGTTGCTAGGCAACCTGAAGAATTATAGCATACACTAAGCACATTCTTCAGTGTATGCTACGATGATGATGATGATGATGATGGAAAATGGATCCATATAAGACTATTTTCTTTATTTAGTGATGCCGAGATCTGTGTCCTTATGCTTGAAGGCGAGTACATCTATGGTAAACATTAGGTCTTCCTAAAGCTAAAGTGAAGAATGATCTTTGACAAACTTTACATGTGGTTTTAGGGAACTTTATGTACAGCAATTACCTAATATATTTCTATTACCTGCATCACTTCATTGTAGGGCAGAACCTTGGAAATCAAATTCCCCATGACTGCTCTCACTGGCATTGTATACAAGGGCCATTCACAGTGTTTGTATTGTATCAATGGAAAGAGGAGGACTGCCATGATGACCATAGTGATGAAGCGTCACTCATCTGCTACAAGTATAGATGAACACAACAGAAAAAAAAAAAACACAGTTGTTTTACACATTTTTTTCCTTTTTCACATCCGATAAGCAGCACAACCCACTTGCCACTTGGAATATTAAAATGAGAAATTAATTAGAAAAAATTGCTCATTATTTTTAGAACACCTGCCTAAATATATTAACATTTCCTTTGATGTGGGTAACAGCATTCCCCCATTGTACTACCAATAGCAGCACGTAAAAATCATCTCTGTAGATTACACATCATTTTTCTATATGAAACTGGGTTTTCTTAATAGTTAGGGCTGTTTGATAAATGGTTTTACAACATCCATTAACATCCATGCCATCTGTATTTAGCAGATGTTTGGGTGTGTGAGGGTTATCAGGCGAGATTTACGTAATAACACTTTCCTTCATAAATCAGATTTCCAGTATAAAAGAATCCTTTAACTTTTCTCCAGTTCTTACCTTGATGCTCAGCGGTAACCATTTTGTTCAGTGACCTAAAAACTTTAAATAGATGTAGGTGATAACATTCTCAGAGCGAGAAATGTAAAAAAAACACACAGCCTACTGCACTACGGGGGAGAGGAGGCTCAACAATGAAAAGTAGGTGGAAAGCAAATAAAAACAGATATAGCATAGTTTCATAAAAAGTCATTTTTAGGACATATATTTTTGCATTTATACAATAAGTTTTTCCTATTGACACATATTTATATATATATATATATATATATATATATATATATATATATATATACACACTACCGTTCAAAAGTTTGGGGTCACCCAGACAATTTTGTGTTTTCCATGAAAACTCACACTTATATTTATCAAATGAGTTGCAAAATGACTAGAAAATATAGTCAAGACATTGACAAGGTTAGAAATAATAATTTTCTCCTTCAAACTTTGCTTTCGTCAAAGAATGCTCCATTTGCAGCAATTACAGCATTGCAGACCTTTGGCATTCTAGCTGTTAATTTGCTGAGGTAATCGGGAGAAATTTCACCCCATGCTTCCAGAAGCCCCTCCCACAAGTTGGATTGGCTTGATGGGCACTTCTTGCGTACCATACGGTCAAGCTGCTCCCACAACAGCTCTATGGGGTTGAGATCTGGTGACTGCGCTGGCCACTCCATTACAGATAGAATACCAGCTGCCTGCTTCTTCCCTAAATAGTTCTTGCATAATTCGGAGGTGTGCTTTGGGTCATTGTCCTGTTGTAGGATGAAATTGGCTCCAATCAAGCGCTGTCCACAGGGTATGGCATGGCGTTGCAAAATGGAGTGATAGCCTTCCTTATTCAAAATCCCTTTTACCTTGTACAAATCTCCCACTTTACCAGCACCAAAGCAACCCCAGACCATCACATTACCTCCACCATGCTTGACAGATGGCGTCAGGCACTCTTCCAGCATCTTTTCAGTTCTGCGTCTCACAAATGTTCTTCTGTGTGATCCAAACACCTCAAACTTCGATTCGTCTGTCCATAACACTTTTTTCCAATCTTCCTCTGTCCAATGTCTGTGTGCTTTTGCCCATATTAATCTTTTCCTTTTATTAGCCAGTCTCAGATATGGCTTTTTCTTTGCCACTCTGGCCTGAAGGCCAGCATCCCGGAGTCACCTCTTCACTGCGGGTACTATTTAATTAAGCTGCCAGTTGAGGACCTGTGAGGCGTCTATTTCTCAAACTAGAGGCTCTAATGTACTTGTCTTGTTGCTCAGTTGTGCAGCGGGGCCTCCCACTTCTCTTTCTACTCTGGTTAGAGCCTGTTTGTGCTGTCCTCTGAAGGGAGTAGTACACACCGTTGTAGGAAATCTTCAGTTTCTTGGCAATTTCTCGCATGGAATAGCCTTCATTTCTAAGAACAAGAATAGACTGTCGAGTTTCACATGAAAGCTCTCTTTTTCTAGCCATTTTGAGAGTTTAATCGAACCCACAAATGTAATGCTCCAGATTCTCAACTAGCTCAAAGGAAGGTCAGTTTTATAGCTCCTCTAAACAGCAAAACTGTTTACAGCGGTGCTAACATAATTGCACAAGGGTTTTCAAGTGTTTTCTAATCATCCATTAGCCTTCTAACACAGTAAGCAAACACAATGTACCATTAGAACACTGGAGTGATGGTTGCTGGAAATGGGCCTCTATACACCTATGTAGATATTGCATTAAAAACCAGACGTTTGCAGCTAGAATAGTCATTTAGCACATTAACAATATATAGAGTGTATTTTTGATTAATTTAATGTTATCTTCATATATATATATATATGTAATAAAAAAAATTCACAGTAGTGTCATGGCTTCTGTTCATAACTATGACAAATCTATTTTTAGTTTCAAATTCATCCTGAAGGTCCCCATTAATGGGACCCGTCAGATTTCCATCAATAGTACAGTATGTTGGATGGTAAGAACAGTGCTGCAGACAACGCTATTCATGTAATGTCAAAAATATCGGAACCTTTGACGGAAAGCGAATAACGCAAATGTGAACAGAATCTAAACCACTAATACATGACAAATTGTGCTACAAATGTTTCTTAGAGATTCAGGTAAAAGTTGAGATCAAAGCATTATATAGTTATTGTACATTTGTCAGTTGTACATTTGTCAATCATGGTCCTACACAGTATATCTCTGTTGGGTGGAGCTTGGCTGGGCCATTGTTCATTTCAATGGACAGAGGTAGAAAAGCTTATTTCCCGTGGGTACAAAGGTACAAGTATCCAGTAGGTGTCTGAGGACTGTTGAGAGGCTCCAATACACATTAGACCGTAGGTCAATCAAACTGAAATTGGTGGATTCAGCTGACTTTGAGCTAATGTGAATGGCCAGCCAGTTTTAAAGATCTCATTGTGAATTAGTGTTTTAGGGTTTTTTACCTAAAGCTAAGTCTGAACATTGCTCTTGAGCAGGCCATCCATGTATCATAGAGCTATGATCTATGGACACCTTTGACATGGTCACAATTATTTTTACAAATGTTAGTGGTTATCTAAAGTTAAACAAAAGTTGAATCTTCATTTCTTGATTAATTTTCAGACCCGTTGATATTCAGTTTGAATCCTGCTCCAAGTTTCAGACTTTTTTCATGTAAGCGTGCCAATCTAAGTAATACATGCCAAATGTGTGTTCTATTTGTCCAGGATACTGCTGCCTTCACTAGCTTGTGCTGCTTCATTTCTGAACTAATTTCTCCTTCTAAAATAGCCCCTGTGTAACTTTTCCTCTGTGCCAACACAGACGCTGATGCTGAAGAGTGTGTGATCCCCCTTCTTCCTGCCCTGCACAGTTTTCCATGGCTGCTACACAGCCTGTGTAATCCCCCCTCCCCCACTACCAGGGGAGCACACAGGGGAGGTTTTCATTTGCTAGGAAACCCCCCCCCCCGTGAACATGGCTGGATTATCATTAGAGCTCCAGCTCCAGGCCTCGCTATCCCTTGACTCAATTAGACTCAACTGTATCCGAATCTTTAGGGTGCAGATACAATTGATAGCACTGGCGAAGCAAAGGAATCATCAGTTCTCTTCCCTGCCATTTGGTGCTTTTCTTGTGAGTAAGCATTGCGCCACCTGCTTTGAACCGCTGGAGCAGGCCTGGTCTTTTCTGCATCGCTGGTGGATGGCATGGGAACAGGGAGAGATAAGTTGGCTTGTTGTGGTGTGGGGCACTATCTACAGGGGGCACTGTGGCATTGTCTAAAGAGAGCAATATATCACTATTTACATAGGCACAGTGGCACTATCTACATAGGCACTGTGGCATTGTCTATAGGGAGCAATGTGGTACTATCTACAGGCGGTCACGTTGACACTACCTATGGAGGCAATGTGTGGCACTATCTACAGGGGGCAGTGTGTGGTACTATCCACAGGGGCAGTGTGTAGTACTTTGTAAAGGGGACACTGTGGCACTATCTACAGGGGGCACTGTTGCACTATCTACAGAGGATACTATGGCACTATCCACAGGGTGCAGTGTGTGGTACTATCTACAGGGGGCACTAAGAACTTGTAATATAAAGGGCTAGGCTGTTGTATACGTGCAGACCAATACTCGTAGCATAAAAAAGAGAGGGTACTGGGAATGTGGGTAAAAAACGTGGTTTAAAAAATATGCATTTGAATACCTCTCTTTAAAAAAACCTGTGTGCGTGGGCCTTCTGTGATGTGCTGGAGTCCCATAAACCCCTCTGCCATATAAAGAACATGCTAATATTTTTAAATAGTATTATAAATAGTAATGGCAGGTGGGAAGCCCTGCAACAAATATTGCCTTGGGACCCAGGAGCTCCAAATTACACCTCTGCACGAGAGAAGTGGAGTAATGTACACAGTATCTCCAGTAAAGTGATGGCCAATTTTAAGCCTAAAATGGGAAACTAAAATGTTGCATTTTTATGGAACAGTTCCAATCCCTCAAAAACATTAGTGGGTGTGTACTTGTAAGGGTATGTTCACACACTCAAGTAAACACGGCTGAAAATTACGGAGCTTTCTCATTTTCATCTGTGTTTGAAGCTGAAAACATTTTTTTAAGGCGTTTTTTGGAGCCGTTTTTGGAACTGTCTTTCTATTGACAGAATGAAAAACCACTCCAAAAACGGGTCAAGAAGTGACATTCTCCTTTTTATGCAGCGTTTTTTTTTTTGTGCCATTTTTTTAAACGCCAACGTAAAACAAATGCCCCGTCTGAAAAAAAATAACTGTTTTTCCATTGGATTCAATAGGCAAATGTTTGTAGGCGTTTAGCTACCATTTTTTCAGGTGTATTTTGAGGCAATTACACCCCGAAATATGCCTGAAAACACAGCATGTGAACATACCCTTAGCTTGAAATCAACATTATCCATAAAGTCTTGAGCTTCAATTATAATCTTTTTGCGTTACAATCGATCCAGTTCATCTAAATGTACAGTAATGTGCAGCAAATTTCCAAACAATGAAGATGAGGGGAAAATATAAAAATAATGCTGTAAAATAATGTCCTGAATGCTGCAGATGGAAATAACTGAGACTTTAATCATGACAGACTTTGCATTTTTAGAGGATCGTAAATTTGTCACTAAGCAGAAGGAAAACTAATCGACTGCTTCCAGGTCTATTCCCAAATGCTTGAGTCCGAAAGGGGCTGAACTTAAAGAATAAGAGCAGATGGATATGGAAATCACATCATGAATATTTGCATATCTATTTCGCATACTAACCACGTACGAATGTTAGGATATCAATATATATTTTAGAAAAAATAGTTGAATTCTTGAACACTCACAATATAATCTTGAGGAAATAATATTTTAAGTAGCCAAGCAATATATAGACATCTGCTTATTTTAAAGCCATTGTTTGACAAATGATTTTTTAGAAAATGTATACTAAAGAAATACAACAGGGAAGATTATCTAGGGTTTCAAGGGATATGAAAACATTTTGGGGTGCATTACGTCCTCGTACTCTCATTTTCAGGACTTTTTCCATGCTAAACCCATTCTGTGCACATCATTGCCCATTATTATTAGAACATTTAAAAAAAAAGGAAAGTCAAACATGCCTTATATACCCCCTTGCCCAACCAGTGCTTTGCTATCTCAATTAGTTACAACAGCGCTATCTTTCATTTAGTAATCACCGCAGTGCCCACCTCTTTCCCCTAGTAATCCTAGCAGGGTTTTCCTCTCCTACCCCCAGTAGTCACAGCAAGAACTCTAGCTTCATGTGAGCAGAGCAGCTTATTCTCTGCTAACAGAGATCGGTAAAGGAGAAGCACAAATGAACTGTTATTACCTGACTGACGCTGTGTGTTAACCCTCTAGCAGTGCCCTGTAATCAAAGCTGCCCATAGACCTGTGCCTACCATGCCTAATGGGAAGTCCAGGCCTTATTGCAATGAGAACATGCTTCTTCTCTCACAATTGCATACAATATGTTCAGGAATTTATTACATACAGTAACCAAGCAGAGTCAATTCTATACATGTGTCTCATTCAATTAATTAAAAAAAATAATTGAAGCACTGATCTACATATGTAAAAATTTCTGTATACTGCATGTTCTCCAAAAAAATTCTGGTTTCCATACAACTTATGTCACATTCACAGCACATTTTCTTTGCTACATTAGTCCGGGTCAAACAGTATTTGTACTCAATTTACCATTCAAAATGCCTCCTGGTCATTTTTCATGCTGTAAATCATGTTTGTACTTAAGGAATGAGCTATTGCTTTTTCTATACAATTTGAATTACAAGAGAAAACAGTATTATACATTATTTAAAACTTTGAAGACCTTCACACAGAAGTTTACCTTTCAATAAAGAGAAAAGTATATATAAAGTATGTAAAGTATAAAAGTATATATAAAAAATGGAAAAGTATATTTAAAATGTCCTATTTTTACTAATCTATGTATGATACTGTGTCATATAGCGGTATTGTGTATAGCAGTGGTGCTCAGTCTAAAATATTGTGTTGTCCTTTCACTTCAAGAAAGGTCCACATACTGTAACATATTTAGCCACACCATGGTCAAGGCTTAGACGCACACATATATGGCTATTTTTTTTATACAGATGTATTTGAGGATGCCATTTTTTTTCCACATACAGAAATTTAAATAGTTCAAGACAAGTTTGGACTTTTCCAAAACAGATCTTCTAAAATCTGTACTTGTTTTTGGCTAAATAAATATATAAAGAACACAGATCACAAGCATATCAAAAATCCAATCCTTAAATACATAAATATATACAAATAAACACAAACAGGCACACACATCACAACTTGGAGATGGGAAAGATACCATATTGCCCCCATGAAGAGGAGAAAATGGAGGAGCAATGCTGTTCTTTATGGTGGGACAGAGCACTCAGCATATGGGAGCGCTCATGTCTAATCATTATCCTTGGGGAAGGCAGCCGCTAATTTGCTTACCCCTGGGTGTGGGGTATTATTATTATATTTTTTAATTCTTTGTTTTGTGGAAAATATAGTCAAGATAACTTCTCTACAACATTACCTCTTGCCTAGACATCTGAATTCCCGTGTAGTAGTCCGTTTCTTGAAACCCAAAAAGGCTAAGCATTCCTGAGAAAGTAGCACGGTACTCCTCCCAAATGTGGTAAATGTTTTGGCAAAATTGGGCATAGTTTAGCCCCATTCTTTTTAGAGTTTTCAATATTGCAGGGTACCGATATTTTACCAATGGTCTCATGTCCAAGAACTTTGGTTGTCTTCTCTGCAGTCTACATCTCCTCTATTGCCTGTAGACCTCCGATGACTGCACAAAACATATTAATAAGGGGCTGTGGCTTAAAGGGGTTGTAAGGGATTAGAAAAAAATGTTTATTTTTTTCTAGTAGTTGTGCATGGTATTTGCAGCTCAGTCTCATTCACCTTAAAGAGACTCTGTCACCACATTATAAGTGCCCTATCTCCTATATAAGGAGATGGGTGCTATAATGTAGGTGACCGCAGTGCTTTTTATAAAAAAAAAGATCTATTTTTACCACTTTATGCTAATGAGTTGCTTAAAGTGGGCGTATTTTTACTTTAGACCAAGTGGGCGTTGTACAGGGGAGTGTATGACGCTAAACAATCAGTGACCAATCAGCGTCATGCACTCCTCTCCATTCATTTAGACAGCGCATAGGGATCCTGTTAGATCCTTATGTGCTGTCTTATACTAACACATTAACAATACTGAAGTGTTTAGACAGTGAATAGACATTCCACGGGATGTCTATTCACAATCCCTGCACTTCGTTACTCTGTCTGTGGTAGTTACAGCAGAGGACGCGTAATCTCACGAGATTACGCGGTAAATGACAGGTTACAACGAGATCACGCTTCCTCTGCTGTAACTACCATAGAAACAGTAACGAAGTGCAGAGATTGTGAATAGACATCCCATGGAATGTCTATTCACTGTCTAAACACTTCAGTATTGTTAATGTGTTAGTATAAGACAGCACATAGCGATCTAACAGGATCCCTATGCGCTGAGTAAATGAATGGAGAGGAGTGCACGACGCTGATTGGTCACTGATTGGTCAGCGTCTTATACTCCTCTGTACAACGCCCACTTGGTCTAAAGTAAAAGTACGCCCACTTGGGCATTAAGAAACTCATTAGCATAAATCTAAAAACACTAATAAAGTGGTAAAAATAGATTGTTTTATTAAATAAAAAGCATTACAGTCACCTACATTATAGCGCCCACCTCCTTATGTAGGAGATAGGGCACTTATAATGTGGTGACAGAACCTCTTTAATGCAGCTAGGTTGCAATACCAGACAGAACCAATGCACAGGTGTGGTGATGTTTCTGGAGATAGCAGCCATGTTTTTATAATCCTGTACAAAGAAACGTGGTTGTGGGTAATATGTGGTAGATGGCAGCAGAAACTCAGCACCACTTATATATGTATAAACCCTTACATTGTGAAATGCTCTACCAATGTCCAAAAAATGTAGACCAATGAAGGGAAATTAAAACAACTATATTTTTTTAATGAGGCATCACATAAAAAAGAGCGAGGTAGGTAGGGCCTTAATTAAAATGCTCTTCACTCTTTAGAATCCATTATGTTCTGCTTCTGCTAAATTAATTTCTAAAATACATATGATAGCCCATGGTTATACCTTTTCTATGATAGCACAGTACAATATTCTAAATTTGCAGCCAGTTTAATGGTGTAGCCAACGCTTTAGTGAAAACATTTCACATTCTTCTCCCATAACACAATAGACTTTGAATAAAGTTATCTGTTTATATTTATGTATGAAATTCTATTTATCAGGTAGTCTTGGTAATGATGGGTCAAAAATTGCAGTAATTTGGCATGCAAAAAATTTAATCCTATGATGAATCCATGGGAAATAAGTTTTTAGTCTGCAGTGGTTGGATGGAATGTGTAGGCTTGCAAATGTTGGGTTTAGGGGGGCAATGGGAGGCCTGGAGGGGTTTGGAAAATGTTGCACTAGCATGGGAGCACCATTATAATCGCCAACATTTGGAGATCAGTGTCACATGTGTGTGTGGGACATCAGTTGAGATGTGAAGATCAGTGTCACGTGTGTGTATGTGTGGGACGTCAGTAGAGATGTGAAGATCAGTGTCACGTGTGTGTGTGTGTGGGACGTCAGCAGAAATGTGAAAATCGGTGTCACGTGTGTGTGTGGGACGTCATCAGAGATGTGAAAATCGGTGTCACGTGTGTGTGCGGGACGTTAGCAGAGATGTGAAGATCGGTGTCACGTGTGTGTGTGGGACGTCATCAGAGATGTGAAGATCGGTGTCACGTGTGTGTGTGGGACGTCAGCAGAGATGTGAAGATCGGTGTCACATGTGTGTGGGACGTCAGCAGAGATGTGAAGATCGGTGTCACATGTGTGTGGGACGTCAGCAGAGATGTGAAGATCGGTGTCACGTGTGTGTGTGTGGGACGTCAGCAGTCAAGCTACAGAGAGTAATGAGTCTGTACATATGTTTGTACCTGCACTATGTTTTAACACACATCTAAATGTCCAATAGACTGGAATTTTTGATAATTTTGTACCTTGGTTGTTCCAAACATTCTGGATCTTGCTGTACTGTGTGTATTGTTTCTCAATAGATGAAGAATATGTGAATAACGTGTTATACTCTGTCATTCTAGTTTTATCTATTTCTCAGATAATTTACTTAAAGTATGGATGACATCCTCTTAATATTTCTCCAGGATATGCATTATGCACTTTGGTTTGAAATACTTGAATACCTTGTTTGATGCTCATGCAAATTTTTGTAAATATCTGACATTTCGGAACCAAGAGGGTCGAGAATAACAATTTGTCATGTTTTTCTTGACAATGAAGACATCTGTTCTCTATTCTGATTAAAAATAAGCTTGTTACTGATTTATTGGCCAAGTTTTTTTTTACCACTATGAAACAAAAAAATGTTCTCCTGACTGCCAAGTGGTATGAGCCACCTGAGTAATCAATGTCCCTAAACATAAAACCAATGTCAGATTTAATGGTGGTGATAAAGTGCAAGAAAACAATCATAAATCTAACCTGCTATTTTGCATTTATGTTGATGGACGGTATCCTCACTTGGCTTGTAGAAATGGGGATATATTGTATCTCTTGTTTCATTTACGAGGGGTGATGGTGGCCTTCAAACTCACACAAGCCAAACTACAGACTCAGCAGAGCTCATTAATGTATATGAAATGAGTTTGTGATCTCACACAATCCAACAAGTAGGAAAACCTTTCATATTATAACAGCGCTGCTACATCTGTTATATGAACCCCAAACACCTCTACATTTACATAAAGTTTTTAAATCTAAGGTCAAGGG
Organism: Rhinoderma darwinii; assembly: GCF_050947455.1. Classification (NCBI taxonomy): domain Eukaryota; kingdom Metazoa; phylum Chordata; class Amphibia; order Anura; family Rhinodermatidae; genus Rhinoderma; species Rhinoderma darwinii. The sequence goes on along the minus strand of NC_134688.1, from coordinate 444,792,202 downwards.
TACCTAGTGACATTTACCACCGGAATGCCCACAAGAGAAGAGCAAATAGTTAGAACATATATCTGCACTGTGTAGCTGCGCTGTGTTTTACACACACCTGTCGAAACATTGAAGAGACTGGAATTTTTAGGTATTTTGGTACCTTGGTTGTTCCAAGCCTTCTGGGTTGTTGGAATTTAGCTGTGACGATACCCAAATAAAGGGAACATCCTGAATTGCTTCTATTTAGAAAACATAATTATTATTAAGACAAAAAGGTTATACTTAATGATTCAACAAAAAGGGAAAATACCAGTTCCCAGAAAATGCAGATAAGCCACAATGTTATATCAAAGGGGCAACAACTGATTCACCTGTACACTATCACTCCGGACAGGGGTGGCAAATCGGTATTAAAGTTGCACACATAAAGCTTCTTACAGCCAGGATCACGTACAAAGGAGGAGATTTATTAAGACCTGCGTTTCATATGCCAGTCTTAATAAACAATTCCTTGGAGTAAGACGCGACACATAATTTAAGAGGCAAACGCCTCTTAATAAATGTGTTGTATCTTTCAGCTGGCTGAGTGATAATTTTCTATAAGTGTGGCTTAACAACAGCGGCTATGCACCATTCAGTCCTCCTTCCATCACACATAAAATAAAAAAATGTCTGCTCATCTCACCGCTCTACTTCGCTTTTCCCCACCGGGTCCTCTCGGACTCTTTCAGCGTGACGTGGCTCATAAAAGATCTTGACACCGGGAAGCACATCCTGAGTGCTGCATCACATACAATGTCCTGATGCTGCCTTATGTCGATACCTTGTATGAAGCAAGGCCTGATGAGGGATCCTGAGAGGATGCGGAGGGGAGAAGCAGAGCGGTGAGGAATGTACACATATTTTTTTTTGTTATTGTCCGCTGGGGAGGTGGGAAGGTAGTTTGATCGATCAGGGGGAGGACAAGGTACGGAGCCCTGCACGGACCTCTACCTTGATATGCCCCACAGAGTGACATCTGGTATGAATTATAATAAATTTGCTTGGCCACAGTGACCTTTTTCAAAAAGTTGCAAGTGCAATGTAAAATGGCCATTAAAAATTGCAACCTTTGGCCTTTTGCCCCCAACGTCTTGATGCAGTGTGTAGTTCACTTTTTGGCTCAGTTTTTTTTTACACAGGAGTAGATTACAGAAAATGGGATACAATTTACTTAAAAATCACAGGAAAAGGCCATCCTTACTGATATAAGGGCAGGTTAAACCGCCAGTTCGCAGCAGGATGCAGACAAGCCACAATGTCACATATGAGGATGGTAGCACAGGAGAAAATACTATGAACAGTCACTCTCACACATATACATGAGGGGGTGGCTGCTTAGTATTATCATTGCACACAGATAAGGCTTATAAAAGGTACTATTAATGGTGCAGCCCATTAATCACGCCTGTACAATTAGATCAGGTGGGAACCCAGCAACTTCTAAGTGTACCACACCAAGTACTGACACACTATTCTCGAACAACATTACAAGGCCTGGCTGCAACCTGCACAAATATCCATGATAAACATGAGGTATTATTTGATATTTTGGTCAAAATATGCATGCTCGCAATCTGTGTCAAGGATCCTCATCGGCTTGAAAGAACAAATCACATAAAACATTATCAAATTTACTTAAAGGCTATGTAAACTTTTAACTGCTTTTTTTTTCTACTAAAACAATGTATTGAAGTATTTACTGTAACTTTGTAATTAATTTTTATAAAAAAAAAAAAAATACTTTTTGAGATACAGCTTCTATGTATCCTGAATACATAGAAGCTCTATCCTACGCTGAAATCCAAACCTGTCTGGTCAGCAGGTCTGACGGCTTCGGTGACAGCGGGTCATGAGTGTCTCTGACATAACGGAAGTTCTGACGGATTCGGGTTTCAGCGCAAGATACAGCTTCTATGTATCCAGGATACATAGAAAATGTATCTCAAAAAGTAAATTTTTTTTAATTAAAAAAAAACCCAATTACAAATAATACATTGTTTTAGTAAAAACAGCCTTTAAATTTACAGAAAAAGGCCTTACTGATACAAGGGCAGGTTAAAAAACACAGAAGTGGACACAAAACAAGGGAGATCCATGACCTTATAGATCTTTCTGGCATTGGCTTAAAAACTGCATTAAGAACTACACCAAAACCGCAACAAAATGTGTTGTGTGAATCTGGCCTAGGGGTGGTTTCACAAATAGGATTTTTTTCTCCTTTTTTTTTTCAGGCGTTCTGTCATGTTTTTTTGCCACAAAAAAAAACGCTGCAGCTGTAAGTTATCTGAAAGTCAATAGTGAAATATAAAATGCACTACAAACAATGCTTTTTTTGTTGCGTTTTCATTTTTTGGGTCCGTGGCGTTTTTTAAAAAAATGCAGCATGCTCTAGTTATAAAAAAAAAATGCTGCCATTTTCCCATAGGCTTTTCTCTAGGACATGAAAAACACCAGAAAAAAAACAAATGTGTAAATAAAAAAAAAGCCTAAATAAAACATTTATGAAATGTATGCCATTTTTTACAAGCCAAAAGAAACTCTGTCAAAAAAACTTTATTAAACAACTGGCTGCAGCAGAAGCCTCCTCCCTGTCTGCAGTTAGACACAAGGAACGTTAAGCTAGACTCGTTTTCTAAGCCCCTCAATCGTCCACAAGTGGAAAAAGGAACAGATTAGTAGGAAATTACCGCTGTGTTCTTTGCAGGATTTCTACAAGAAGATCCTGCAGACTGTAAAACAGTGTGACCAAGTTCTATTTACTGTTATGATTAATTTATAGGATTAGCGTTCCTTCAATAATAAACATGAGTTATTAGATGATATTTTAGCCAAAATATGCAACATATATGTTGTTGGGTGAGAATGAGGGCATCCAGTCTGATCTAAATGTATAAGGCCTCTTGCACACAACCGTTGTGCCACTCGGGCCGTTTGTGACGGCATCCAAGTGGCACCCGGTAATCTTCACGGACCCATTCACTTTGACGGGTAAATCGGGTCCGTGAAAAATGGTCCGAGTCTCCGATCCGAGGAAAGATAGAACATGTACTATCTTTCCTCGGATCATTGACGGGACTCGGACGGCACACTTGGTCGTCTGCATGAGCCGTAAACGTGCTGCTAGCCAGCATGGTGCACAACTTATAACCATGTGCCTTATCTGTGAGCATCAGGCCATTGTGTCAAGCAGGCCCATGACAATCTGAGTCATCATTATGCTTTTCAAACTGAGGGTGGATAGACAGGGGATGGAGGAAAGGGTTACTGTAACGAACATACCCCTAGCGCTGACCTTGTCTGCAATGATTATTGAAAGCTTCTTATTTTTGCATAATAGTAATTATACTTTTCAGCAATAAGTTAAACACAATTTTACTTCCAATTCTGAGGTCTAGAGTTTAATGTCCTGTATATGTCTTTGTATTTTCAGGGAATTAATATGCATATATTTCTGCATTTCCAAGTCATGATCTTCAATCTACAAGCACTCTGTTATTGGAATAGTTGCCCTTGAGTGTAATGGCTTTGGTCACTATCAGCAGTTATACCTATTTTGCTATTTCCCTTTATTACAATGCCATTTTTATGTTGTAATGATTCTATTAAATGAAAATATGTAAATTTTTATAGGTGTGCATTAGTAATGTAATAGAGCCATGGCATAAAACATTAAGATAATTGCTTTGAGGTGGGTATCTGATTGACTTTATCATTTATATCTTACTTGGAGAGTTTCAATTAAGATAGATGTACTATATTGATAGAGTTTTGGAAAATTCATTTTCTTGGATTGATATTAGTGATTACTCTAAAATCCCTACATTCCGTTGTCTAGTGCCCTTTTCTTAATTTAGATACATAGATCAGAAATAAATGGAAGGCTAGATATGAGAAAGATAAATATGAGGTAGATGGATAGATATATATGAAATACAGTTGAATCTAACCATTGCATGCAACCAGATACATCTGAACTTGGATTAATGCACACCCATGTCTTTAGGGATGCTTTTGTAACTTTTTCCAGCTTCATGTGTCTATAACACATTTTCTGAGGTCTTCTGGAAGTTGTTTCCCGCGAGGCATGGTTCACACAAACGAATCTTTCTTGAGAAGAACAGATTTGTCAGTAACCAGGCTTTGTGTGTCTTCATTAAATGGAAAAGCACCTGTGATACCCACACTTCCAAACTCGTCTCCTGAAACTTTTTCTTCCTGCAATGTGGGTGTTTACTCAATATACTCAATTAAAGACATGAACAGTACAACTATTTTTGTATTATTAGTTTAGTTAGATTGTGTTTGTCTATGATTGTGACTTCGATAACAATAAGACCACATGTTCTTAGTAGTCAATGCAGAAATTCATGTAATTCAAAGGCGTTCCCTGATTTTTTTCCTGCAATGATAGATATAAAGATAGATGGATATGATAGATAGATAGATAGATAGATAGATAGATAGATAGATAGATAGATAGATAGATAGATAGATAGATAGATAGATAATTCCTCTGCATTGAAGTCTCCCCCTTGTAATGGAGATACATATGTGGAAAGACTGCATGGACAATGAATATCAAACAAAAAGCTATGCAATATAAAAAGGCAGAAATTAGTTTGCACAACAAACATTTATAGATACAATATCCAGTTATTGTACAGGGTCAAAAAAACAGATAGTTCACACCATAAGACACTTTACTTAATTATTTTTACCGCCTGCTGAAAAACACCATAATCTCCCATGTTACCCAACGATTTGAACAAGTTGCAGAGATTGGATTCTGGATTTATTTACTATCAGAGCAAAGGCAATGAAGTCCCAGTCATGAAGCCGCACATAACTGCACAGTGAAATATGTCACTTTATTCCCCTTTTCACTTTGGGTTTTCTTTTTACAGGGTTTTTTCTCTAAACACTTCCAAATATAGTTGACAAAGTTAATAAGTATGTCACAATCAATGAGTTTGGCAGCATCCGTCTGTCCATAGAACAGATGTATAATTACATTGCAAACATGTTATATAAGACAAGTTATTTTTTACTTTAATTGGTCTCTACCATTTACATATACAGTTCATAAGCTGAATGACAAGCCTATTTAAAGAAGAACTCCCATGAAAGTTTTTATTGTTTTGCCGTTGGTAAGGGGCAGTTGTACATGTATAGGCTATTTATTTGCTCACCGAGCACATAAAACACAGGATCCATTCGGCTCCCCCGTGCGGTCACGTGATCTCTAATATGGCTGGCCGATTCACACAGTGTCTTATGTATGGATAGGAAGCCAGATTCTCTATGTAAGTCTATGATACTCAGAATGTGACTCCGTGACTGCAGGATGATCAAAAAGGTTTCCCGGTGTCTCAATCAGAGACTGGGGGAATCCTCTGCAGTCAGCCCTGGGGACCTAAAAAGGTCCTCAGAGCTGTCTGTTATTTTGTATACACAAATCAGAAAGGTACCCACAGTACAACAGAGGACAGCAGTGGGAATTGAGTCTGTGTACAAGATGTCTATCTTCAGAAAACACAGATCCGGCCCCAGATGTTGTATACTGCTGCAGCACCATCCCAGGCGGCTCCATGTGGTACCCCCGGCGCACACTACCCTTCCCCAGTCCTCTTGCTGTCCCATCAATTACCTCTCCCTCCTTCCTGCTTACCAACGCTCTGCCGCCTCTCCCTGACGCTGATGCTCTGCTTGTGTCCCAGCTGAGCTCAACCGCTGTGTAGACTGTGCCGGTCTGGGCAGCCATGCCCCCCCCCCCCCCGGGAGCCGCTGGTCCTGGGCAGAGGCCCAACGCAGACATATTATAATCTGTCATTGCTTTGACCTGCACATTTGAGTAGTTTGAGAAAGACTGAGTGCTGGGGAATACACTCCATAACAAAAACAACCATTTCTATGGAATTCTCAGGCAACATATCCCTAGCATCAGCCCTGTTTCAGATTACTTATGGGAAAGCTGAATAGGCAGAAAGATGGTAAAGCTCTGTTCAGGGTTGCACTGCATATCGTTCCATTGCGTTTTTTTGGGGTTTTTTTTACGGCAAGAATAACATATCCTGCATCGCTACTCTTATTGTCAATAACACTGGTACCCTGATGCATCCGATCATAACAGAAATACTGTATCATCATGTTTTTGGAGTGTAGGATGGAACTGGAGGAAACCCACGCAAACATGAGGGGAACATACAAAATCCAAGCAGATGTTGTCCTTGGTTGAATTCAAAACCACGACCCCAATGCTGCAAGGCAATAGTCCTCGCCACAACACTGCTAAGTCATACAGAAGATCATTTTATTATAATGTTTTATCTAAAAGTACGGCGTTTAATGCAATAATAAATCCTAAAATAGATATATCACTAACATTGAAGCTCCACTCTTCGGTTTTCTAACAAATTACAGCGGTGAGAAATAATACGGAAATACAGATACGATGTTTTATGTTGAATGTTAGTTACAATACATTGTCAGAATCAAATCCCTATTAATACAAAGAGGTCAGGGTTCATATATTGCCCTCTGTGATTCGTATCATGACATTTTACTATCTGATCCACCTTCAACCTCAGGCTAGGATTTTATTGCATACATATGGACAAGGGATTTCTGCTCTTTAATATTTTTTTTTCTGTGAAGGGTAAAGGTCAGACAGTGTAAAGCAAGTTTTCATTAGCAAGGTCAGAACTGTTTCTAAACTCATTTCAAATGCAATACGGATTTGTCGAAGGTTGTTAACGTTTGTGTTATGCATCTTTCTGGAAAAAAGTAAGAAAAGAACTTTAAAAATAATATATCTAGATATACGCTATCTAGCTGAATGTAGAATGACCTTCTACAAGAAAAAATGTTGATAAAAAAAGTTTGTAAAAAAATATCTGGATGAAATAAGGACAAATTGGTGACTTCTTTAGGTTACGTTCCCATGTTGTGGTGGCCAAATGCGGACAAAACTTTTCCTACATGCTGTGGGTTGGGTTTCAAAATCGCTTGTTAATTGGCTGCACGATCTTGGCGATAATACCTCAGTTTTTTCCATAAAACCGCGTGGCCATCTCTCTTTTTTTACACTGCTTGATTGCTGTGGTCAGTAGTGATCCCGGCCTCTATGGGATTAAACATGCAACGCGGTTTTTCTCCAATCCAGGATGTTAAAATCACCCTAGCGTACATGGACATCATAGTTGATTAAACCCCTTAACGACACTGGTACGTGACAGCCGTTAAGGGGAAGTATGGAGCGGGCTCATGGGCTGAGCTCGCTCCATACTCAGCGGGTGATGGCTGTGTTATACAGTCGACACCTCACTGCAACGGGCGGAATCAAGATCCCTTTGATGCCGCCCATTTAACACCTTAAATGCAGCGGTCAATCACGACCGCGGCATTTCAATTTTTAGAAGCAAGGGCGCCCCCTCAAACACGCCATTGCACCAAAGGAGACTGTCAGAATCACGATATACTGCAATACATTAGTATTGCAGTATATCATGCAAGCGATTGCTGGTTCAAGTCCCCTAGGGGGACTAATAAAAAAAAAGTTAAATAAAGTTTTTTTATGTTCCAAAAAAAAAAGGATTAAAAGTAAAAAAAAAATACCTTTCCCATTTTTCCCCTAAAGCAATGTTGAAAAAAATAAAAGTTAATATAACTGGTATCGCTGTGTCCGTAAAAGTCCAAACTATCACAATATAGCATGGTTTAACCTGCTCGGTGAACGCCGTAAAAAATATACATATAAAACACGCAAATTGCTGTTTTTTGGTCACCTTAGCTCTAAAAAAAATTTTTTATAAAAAGTGACTAAAAAGTCACATGTAACCCAAAATGGTATCAGTGAAAACTACAGCTTGCCCCGCAAAATTTAAGCCCTCACATCGCTAAATTGATAGAAAAATAAAATAGTTGTGGCTCTCAGAATATGGCGACACAAAACATTTTTTTTTTTTTAGAAAATAGTTTTATTTTTTTAAAAGTGGTAAAACATAAAACAAAACATATAAATTTGGTATTGCCGTAATCATATCAACCTGTAGAATAAGGTAAATATGTTGTTTTTACCGCCTGATGGACGCCGTAGAAACACAACACCCCAAAAAATGGGGTAACCCCTGTTTTTTGCCCATATCACTCGTCGACAAAGAAATAAAAAAGTTATGGCTTTTGGAAGGCAGGGAGGAAAAAACTAAAATGAAAAAAATCTAATTGGTCTGGTCTTTAAGGGGCTAAGGCAAATTAAACCATGTCGTACATGAACATCAAGTTGCACCAACCCCTTGGGCACTGCTCAGAGGCTTCTGTTACTAAAATTCGGACTATACATTCTAAGCAAAGAGTCAAAGGACAAACAAGAATTTACTATATAATTACATTTGTGATGAATATTTTTAGTTTTCCCGTGAGTACGATCTACTTAAAATCTACTTATGACTTATGATAACTTGATGTCAAAACTCCAAAACTGAAAATTCGCTGATTTTATGGGTTCAGGTTAATCCACCAAATCCCAAAATATAAGTTATCTGAGGTCCTGAACTTTTTATTTTACACTCCATGCAAGAGTACACACATAGGGGGTAATATATCAACCTTTCTACGCCAGTTTTGTGGCAAAGAAAAATTGCAAGAGGGCCAAAAACGTGCAATTTGCGGTGCAAATTGTGACTTTTGCTCTTTTTACACCGCCCTCACCACTTTTGTGGAAAAGGGCGTGTCTTCAGAGAAGGGGGCATAGGCCCCTAAATTGTGCCCTCTTGATCAGCCTACCCCCCCCCCCCCCCACGTTCCCCCATTGGACATTTAAAATAAAAAAATTCTACTCACCTCTCCGCTCCTCTTCTCTGGGTTCCTTCATCAGTCCAGTGCACCTCATACAACGTACTGACGCCGGGTAGAGTCTGGATGTTGTATGTGACGCAGCACTGATGACGGTAAAATGCTGCCTCGCATATAAGGCCCTGACGCTGTTCAGTGTCAGGACATTGTATGAGCCACGCTGGAGTGATGAGGGAGCTGAAGGAGCGGTGAGGGAGTATGTGTATTTTTATGGCTAATGTGGGGGGAATGCATGGCGCATGACAGGCGGTTGTTGCGCCACAATTGTGATGCACGGCCCGGCTGAAAAATGCAACACTTTTCGCCTCTTAATAAATGTGTCACACTTTACTCCAATTTTTATTTCTGACAAGACTGGCGTATGAAATACCAGTCTTAATAAATCACCCCCCCAAGTGTCATGATTTGGGGTGAAGCACACTCGGATAACAGCTGAGATCTCCATATCAGGGGGTCAGAGATAAATAAAATCATAAGGGGGTGACAGATCAAAATCGGAACAATATTATGCGTTGTCCATCCAGCTCATTCTCCAGCTCACTCACAATCTTCATTCTGTAGACTCTTATTGTAAAGCCAGTCACCATGCTGTACTGGAACGTACGTCTGGGCTGATCTCATGCCATCGTTATTCGCAGTCCAATGTTGTTCAGTAATTATAGATCTGATTTTCAATGTGGTACCTGGCGGTGCTGGGACATGAAATGTGATTAAAGAGAGGACGGAATGGAATGAGGTGGCATGAGATTCTGCGGATTTGGTCCTCAATTTTTTAAATTCTGTTTGATCAGAGTTTTTGCATAAAAAGTGTCACAGAATACTTACTATTATAGAAAGAATTCAGGAAGATTAGTTTTTTAACTTTCTTAAAAGTGGAATAAGATATTACTGAGTTCAGAAGTTACATGTTTGAGCAAAGTAACACTAAAGGCCACTTCATAACAGTGAAGATATTACATATCTATTCATTTCTATATTACAAAATTTATATAGATAGATGGATGGATGGATGGAGCATTAATAGGCATAGGTATCATAGAGCTCATAGAGGTACCCCTTGTGGATGCTGTGGGGCCCTTGGAGGGAAAGGGCACCAGGAAAAAAAAATGGTGTAAAATTGACCGAAGTGTCATAGAAAGGACTTGGAGAGGGATACAAACACCACATCCTTTTGTCCTTGGTGGGAAAACCTAGCACCACAATGGGGGCCCAGTTTGATCTTTGCTATAAGGACCTCTCTCTTTTGTGTATGCAAGTGGGGCCACACACAGAATGTATACTGTTCCCAGTATGGCGCACTATTTAATTTTCCTTCCTCAGTCACATACACATGGTCCTGGTACCTAAGGGATTGCTGCAGTGACATAGTACATGAGCAGGAGAAGAGAAAAATGCTGACCTCAGCGCTTAGAGCAATGGAAAAGGCGCTCAAGTAGGAAAGCTGCTTCAATGTATTAATGTTACTTGAGGGCCAGCTCTTACATTTGGTGCTGTAGTGGCTGTGGTCGCACTCAGTAGCCGTTTCTTAGCTTCATTAAGATGAATCCCTAAGATGTTTTATCATCAAATATGAAAATGCTACTGAAGTATTTGGGTGGCATTATAAGGCGCTGGTAGAATTACAGTGTATATATATATATATATATATATATATACATGATACTAGGTTCAACTTTAGGAGATGTAGGCACTTCACCGCCGTATGGTGCTATGATGAGTGATGCCGAATTAGAAGCAATGCTCTTAGAGAGAATATCTCCATAGTACGGCATCTGATGGAACAGGCCATGATTTATTTTTCGATGGATTTATAAGTAATCCGACAGGAAAAACCTGTGTGCACCGTTGGATAAAATTGAAGGCGGCAAGACCCTACACCCTTCTATGGGCACAGTATTATAGCTCAGTATAGCTCAGAGGTTGTTAGCATGGCAGTGGCATATGTGTGGCATCTGTCCTATATATGAGTGGCACATGTGCATTTTTAATTCATCATATATATATATCCACAATATATTATTTCTTTGCAAGTTTTTTCTAGCATTGAAGGTATAGGGCCAATACACAGGGCTCTCTGCTGTTAGTGTTCACCCCCGAATCTGTATATGGATTACATTTATAGGAACATGTATATTTTAGTATAGTTTCAGTATAGTAAATCATCTTCTTCTGCAATCATTTCTGTACGTCTTTCATATTTGTAGGCAATAACATATGTTGGCATCTTTGTAAGTAAGTGGGTAATATTGTTCTGGTTTACAGAACCGTAAAGGGAATAGACATTAGTAAATATTACTTGTAATATTAAGACCCCCAGTTATTCCTATTTGTGCTGTAATATCAGCGTGTTAACACGAGCGTCGCATGTTTTATTTATGGAGCCTGTTCTATGTTTTCTGCTAATGAGTGAATCAGTCTAACCTGTCAGAACAAGGAATATAATGCAGTTTACATGTCATTTATACGTACAGGCAGGCACTGAGTTCAGAAATGGAAAATGTTAAAATTCATCACATTCCTTGCTAATTTCAGACACACATAGAATGGAAGTAAAGAGCGTAAATGATGTGACGTTGGCTAGTTGGTTGAAAGAGTCCCCTATTAATATAGTAAGGAACAATTTAAAGGGCTAATGATCCCATTCGTTTTATTTCATCATAATTGTTTCAGGCGGTTTTTAGCAAAGGAAAAGTCATTTATATTCAAGATGTTACAACACATTCAGATTAAGTTAAATGTTTTACATAGTTTGAAGCATAAAGAAAAAAAGATATCAATAAAAGCGAATCTACTGTAGCCTCACTGCTTATTAGATCTATTATACATATTATATATGTTTTATTGTAAAACATATCCTGCCATCAAAACAGCATGCACCAGGTACCAAACTTTTTTGTTTCTGTACTTCAGACATTAGTAAATCATTAGAAATAATTCCAAAAATCACAAGAAAATTTAAAGGGACAGAACTACATCAGGTATTTGTTTTTTTTATGTTTAGCAATTCAGTGCAGTACCTAATTTAAACCGTAGGTGTCACTGTTGCAAATACTATCCACAGAAAACAATAAAACAAAAGAATATGTGCAAACATTTCAACCACACAGTGCAGACTCATGAATTGTTTTGTAAAAATGACAGTCATCTATTTTAGGTTATATTTACACATAGTTAAATTGCTGCAGATTTGTAATCTGAAATTGCGGGCGGAAAATCTGCAACTTATTACACTAGCAGCAAAGTGGATAAGATATTTACAAATCTCATCCACAAGCTGGAGTAAAATTCTGTGCATAAATTGACCTGCGGTGCAGATTTTTAAAAGTAAATTTATGCTAAGAAATGGTTGCGTATTTGTTGCAAAATTTGCCCATTGAGTTCAATTGGGAAGTAAAAATCTGCAACAAATGCCAAATGCTGCATTTTTTTGCTGCGGAATATCATTAAGACATTACCACATTAAAATAAAGGAAAGACCATACTCACCTCCCCTGGCGCTCCCATAGCGAAGTGTCCCTGCTCCCCGGCTGGTCCCTGTGCATCCAGCTTCCTGGGATGATGTTTCGTCCCATGATTCTCTGCAGCAAATCGCAGACTTTAGCTGTCATGTGGGAAGAAACGTCATCCTAGGTGATTAGCTGCACAGGGACCACATGGGGAGCAAGGACGTGTCGCTATGAGAGCACCAGTGAAGGCAAGTATGGTCTTTTTTTTTTCTCTGAAGCAAAAACTCTTGACTAAATTCCCTGCGGAATCTGGGTTTGGATTTTTTGCGGAAAATCTGACCCATGTTAACGTATCTTAAAGGTCATGTGTGAATACATCCTAAGACCTCATGCACATGGTTGAGCCGCCAGCATAGTGCCTGTGTATAATATAGGTATGGAGTCCCTGCGGCTCTATAATATGAAGTTCTAGGTGCTCCGTGTGTGAGGCGCCTCTCCATGGGGCCGTATTTCAGAATTAATACATAAAACAGCATCTAATGGAGCAGGCCATGATTTTTTGTGATTTTTTGGACGTCTGTATGAAATCTGAAGCATAGCCAGGTACAACAGGGTCTCATAGAGTTCCAGAAGGACAGTATCATGGCTCTGTACATACGGTATGGTGCATGAGGCCTATAACAATAGCTACACATGTTCACATCAGGTGACACATCATTGTAGTAATGCCGGCAACTGTTTGCTTAAAGAGGCTTTGTCACCACATTATAAGTGCCCTATCCCCTACATAATGTGATCGGCGCTGTAATGTAGATAACAGCAGTGGTTTTTTAATTTTGAAAAACGATAATTTTTTAGCAAGTTATGAGCAATTTTAGATTTATGCTAATTCTTTTCTTAATAGACAACTGGGCGTGTTTTTACTTTTTACCAACTGGGCGTTGTGAAGAGGAGTGTATGACGCTGACCAATGAGGAGATAGGGCACTTATAATCTGGTGACAGAGCCTCTTTAAATTGTGAAGTCTCTGCCTGATTTCCTCTGTCTTTTAAGACTCTGGAGAGAACTCCTCTCTTCTTGGAAGACATCTGTAACAAATAATTAAGTGAATTTACCATTCAGGCTTAACTTCCGTCGAGAGGTTTAAATCTGACAGAAAAAACACAGGTGACTATCACTATTCAATGAACCGCAAACTTTCAGTATTTGTAAATGATAATCCAATTGTTTAGTAATTAAACACATTAAAATAATTAAAGGAATCCCATGCAAACATTTTCTAAAACAATAGGCCTCATTTATCAGAAGCATTGAGTCTTGTTGCCCATAAGAACAAATCAAAGCTCAGCTTCCATTTCTTAAACTGCTTTGAAAATATATAATCTGCCCTGTGATTGGATGGTACAGAAAATAGGCAGTTTCTCTGTTAGACGGTTTTGATAAATGAGGCCCATTATGCTTTTGTTCAATTCATAATACATTTTCATGATATTATGTCCACTGGGTGGCTCTGTTCTATGTTGTTTTGTGGTCTTACAACTGTAGCGGTAACACAGTGGCATTTATAATATAATCATAATAAAATAATTCATCATAAATTCTACACAACTGACTGCATGTTTTACACATAGTGGATATTGACCGCATTGATCTTGGTAATTGGGGTCCTGGTGTGGGTTGCCTTGATTGTAGTATATTGCATGTAAAATACTATATACCCGGGGTGATATTCAAGCGGAGTTGGCATATACATACACCTCTCCATGGTTGGTCATTTACTGATATTCTTCAGCATGGGTCCAGGATCATTTTTGCTTTTGTACTATATGTTTGATACATCAAGAAGTAGATAGATAGATAGATAGATAGATAGATAGATAGATAGATAGATAGATAGATAGATAGATAGATAGATAGATAGATAGATAGATAGATAGATTTCCCTTTAGTTTTCCACTGTTGCATCACGTTTCAAAACATGCAATTTATTTTGTCTCTTTAACCCCTTAAGGACGTGGTCTCGTACAGGACGTAGCCCCATTTTTCAAATCTGACGTGTCACTTTAAGTAGTAATACCTTTGGAATGCTTTAATATATCCAAGTGATTCTGAGGTTTCTGAGGTTTTTTCGTGACACATTATACTTTATGTTAGGGCCTGTTCACAGCAGCGTTGTGTTCTTGTTGAGGGGTTCCGTCTGAGCTTTCCGTTGGAGGAACCCCTGGAAACCATTAGCAAAGTATCCGTCACCATTGAGATCAATGGTGATGTAAACGTAAGCTATGGTTTCCATTTGCGTTTCCATTGAGGGGTTCCTCCGACGGAATGCTCTGACGGAACCCCTCAATGGAAACCAACGCTGATGTGAACCCAGCCTTAGTGATACATTTTAATCAATATGTTTTACGCTTTTTTTAAATAAAATTAAAGAAACATTTGAAAAATTTGCAAGTTTCAAACTTTTAATTAACTGCTTTGAAGACATCCAGTAATATTATACAAAATAGTTAATAATTAACATTTACCATATGTCTACTTTATGTTCGTATAATTTTTTCTTAACATTCTTTTTAGAACATTAGAAGGGGAATATCTTTACCAGAATTTTTTGGGAAAATTTCTAAAACTTTTATTGGGACCAATTCAGTTCTGAAGTGATTATGAGGGGCCTATATGATAGAAACCTCCATAAATAACCCTGTTTTAGAAACTTAACCCCTCACATTAGTAAAAAGTGCATTTATAAACTTTGGTAATGCGTTAGGAGTTCCACAGGAATTAAAGCAAAATGGAGGTGAAGTTTCAAAATGTATTTATTTTTTTTACAGATTTTCTACTTTAATATTTTTTTTCCCTGTAACACAGTAAGGGTTAACAGCAAAACAAACCTCAATATTTATTACTCTGTTTCTGCAGTTTGTAGAAATATCCCATATGTGGCCCTAGTGCAGTCTTTAGAAACGAAGGAGCACCTTATACGTTTTGTTACTGCCATTATATTAGGATGATTTTCAGCCACCATGTCACTTTTGCAGAGCCCCTAAAGTACCAAAAACAATGGAAACTCACCAGAAGTTACCCCGTTTTGGAAACTATACCCCTTAAGGAATTCATCTATGCGTGTTGTGACCAATTTAACCGCACAGGTGTTTCACAGGATTTATTTGAAGTGGGCTGAGAAAAAAATATGACATTTTTTCCAATAATATCTAGTTTTAGTTTTTTATTTTCACAAATAATAAAATACCTGTTTATTACGCAATTTCTCCTTGCTATGACAATACCCAATGTGTGGTCATAAACTACTGTTTAGGCACACGACAGGGCTCAGAAGGGAAGGAGCACCATTTGGTTTTTGAGAACAGATTTTGCTGGAATATTTTTCAAGCACCATGTTGTTTTTGCAGAGCCCCTGAGGTACCAATACAGTGGAAACAACCAAAAAGTGACACCATTTAGGAAACTGCACCCTGTAAGGCATTCATCTAGGTGTATAGTGATCATTTTTAGCCCACAGGAGTTTTCCAGAAATCGATGCAAAGAATGAAAAATTACAAATTTTTTACAATGATGCCATTTCAGTGCCCAATATGTTGCGCTCAGTTTGTGTTATCGGAGATATTCGCACCATAAATTGTTACGCAGGTTCTCCCGGGTACTGTAATACCCCACATGTGGCCATTATCTGCTGCCTCGGCATACAATAGGGCTCAGAAGGGAAGGAGCGCCATTTTTCTTTTGTAGCACAGATTTTGCTGGAATGGTTCTCAGGTGCAATGTCGCATTTGAAGTGTCCATGAGGTACCAGTACAGTAGAGACCCCTGAGAAGTGACATCATTTTGGAAACTACACCCCTCAAAGTATTAATCTAAAGGTGTAGTGAGCATTTTAACCCAACAGGAGTTTCAAAAAATTATAAAAACTGGGCCGTGAAAATGAAAAATTGCATTTTTTCCAATAAAATGTCATTTTAGCCCCAAATTGTTCATTTCTACAAGGGTTAATATGAATATTTTGACCCCACAGGTGTTCGCCTAAGGGTAATGGGCAGTGGATGGTGCAAAGTGAAAATTGCAATTTTTCACAAATATGCCATTTCAGTGCCAAATATCTTCTCCCCTGCTAGTGCTACTGAAGACGAACATTTGTATGTGGGTTCTCCTGGGTATGGCAATACGCCGCATGTGACTACAATCTGATGCAGGGGCACAGCTCAGAAGGGAAAAACTGCAATTTGTAGTTCAGATTTAGCTGGCATTGTTTTTGTTTGCCATGTCGTGTTTGACAAGCCATTGAGGTTCCAGTACAGTAGAGACCCACAAAAAGTGACACCATTTTGGAAACTACTCCCCTCAAAGAATTCATCTAGTGGTGTAGTGGGCATTTTGACCCAACGGGCATTGGCCTAAAGGTAATGCGCAGTGGATGGTGTAGAGTGAAAATGGTAATTTTTGCACAAATATGCTATTTCAATGCCAAATACCCCCTTAAATTATTATGTGGGTTCTCCCGGGTACGGCAACACCCCGCATGTGGCCACAATCTGCTGCCTGGACACATGGCGGAGCTCAGAAGAGCAGGACCGCCATTTAGCTTTTGGAGCTTAGATTTTGCTGGAATGGTTTTTAGTATAAAAATTTTATGAAAACTTATACTGAAAAGTTTATAAAACTTTGTATAAGTTTGCATAAAATTTGGATAAAGTTGAAAATCTGGATAGTTTGGAAAAAGTTTTAATGAAAGTCACTGATCAGCCACAGGAATACAGGACTAAAATATGTGCAGCTGTGTTCAGGTGGTCCTTCCGGGTATGGCCTAGGCACACGGCAGGGCTAAATATATATATTTTTATAAAGTTTGGATAAAATTTGGAGCAAGTCCTGGGTTATAAATCAGTCATGCCAACGTCACTGATAAACCAGAGGAATGCAGAAGTGGAGTATAAGGTCACAAGCAAAACCTACCAAACTAAACTACTATGTATTTTTTTCCGTTTTATATTTATTAAATTTTTTAAATATCTTTTTTGTAACAAAAGAAAAACCAAGTGCTTGGAAAAAAATCTAGAGCAAGGCTTGTATCAGGCGATCAGTGACGGTGAAGTCACTGTTCAGTACACAAGATCACAGGACAGCAATACTCTTCCCAGAGGATTACAAAATTATATTATTTTATAAAAAGTAGCATAAAATGGCAAAAAGAAAGTGGGAGAAAAAACAAAAAAACAGCTACCAATAGTTTTGAACAGTGATCAGCAAGTGATCACTAGGGGGGTGATCAGGAGGTAAATGGAGTATGGGGATAGTGATTTTTAGCGTTTGATGTAAACACAGCTCTGTAGGTCACTGCTCTGCAGCACACAACTGCTCTGTTCCCTCTCAACAACTGCAATGAGGGTGCAGAGCGGGATCGTAATGTAAAATGGCCACCAGTGTGTTATGATTGGTCTGTCACAACAGACAGACCAATCATAGCAATCGCCGATGAGGGACCAGTCTGATTGATCCCTCGGTGATGTGTACAGATTGGCTGCTGTCCGTGACAGCAGCCAATCACTTGTCTTCACTCCTCCCGCTGCCCGATGCTCTGCCTCCAACATGGCGACGGTCAGTAATGACTGAACTGTCAAGATGATCGCCACTGCTGCGATGGGTCCCTCAGCGTTAAGCAGGACAGTAGCTATCACTGCTTTAAGACTATGTCTGTAGACACAGGAGCCTCCAGGGAACATCCAGTTATTTCAATTAGGCCCATGTTCAGACACATGGTCAGTTAGTCTTGTTTAGTGAACCAGCACATGTCCTATGTCATATAACCCTGTTACTAAGCGAAATTCTGGGGTCACGTGGCCAATGTCATATTTAGACCTACATAGTTAAGCTATGATCACACGACAACAGACATATCCATGGACTATACCATTTGACTGGTCAGAGACAGGGGTCTACTGGTATAAAAAAAAAGTTCTGTATTTTAAATTAATACATTCTCTATTTTTTACATAAATAAATAAAAAAGCAGAAGACCCTTTAATTAAATATAACCTCGGTGGAACTGACTGCTTTAACCTAGTAACTGAGCACAATATCTTGCTGATAACATGACATGATACATGAAATTCATTTAATCATACAAATTTTCTCGATTTGAAAACACAATGTCGATCAAGGTCATAAACAAGTAGTTGCAAGTTTTCTTTCTAATGTATGGCCATAGTGTACTGGGACTGCTATTTCACTTATTCCTCACCCTATTAGTTTGTTTTACCATTTGCTTTTAGCTTTTGTTTCATAAGCATTTTTTTCTTCTGCATGGTCGGAGAGTGGAAATCACCATGGAAACCCTTCCACTCTTACAAGAAGACACCTATCATGAATGGTCGTAACATGGTTTGAGGATTTTATCATCAAGGCTAAAGCCAATTCCTCTGAAAAAGAAATGTACAAAAAATGTGAGCCCTTTAAATAACTACCGTAGGCTACGATTTCTGTAGCTACAATCAACTTTTTCCCCTTCTTTTTTTCCATTAGCCAACATCACAATACATGAGAATGAGGTCTTCCATCCTTAAAGTTCAATGGGTGAGCTTGTTTTCTTGTCGCGTTTTAAAAGGTCTCATATCACAACAGGCTCTGCTCCTTATCCATCCGAAATCATCTTTTTACTATTGCTCTATTACTGCTGTTTACCAGCTGATTATATCCCCTGGCAAGACTCAAGACTATGTCTACTTTCCTGCTGCAAACTAATCAGTTCTCGAAATTAGTTATTGATCTGAAGACCATTGCAGAGGACGAATTTAGTGGCCAGTTCATTGGGTATCAGGAGTGACGCTAGTCATGTGTACATACAAGAACAAATAAAGGAAAATAGTAAGTAATGTAATAGTAATAAAATAAGTATAAAAGTAGAATAAGTCATTCTCATACACGTACATAATATACACTTGTTTAGGCTTAAGAGGAGAAGAGAACGAGCAAACATTGAGGAGAATGGAAAATAGCCTAGAATAATGAAGTGGACTGGTTGATCTCCGGCTTCCACGGGAGGTCATTTTACAAGAGGATTTTTGTGTGATAGGCCTGTTGACATATGTCAGCTCATTTTTTCTATAGTTCTACTAAAAATCAATGAAGACTAATCTACGTTTTCGTTTTCAGCAATCGGAGACAGGTGATGTTTTTATGGTTGAGTCAGATAACGAATCAACTGCAAGGATGAACACCTAATACAGAAGTTTATAGGGCACCTAGGTGAAAAGGTTATTTTTGATTGCCATTTTTTATATAATGTTGAAGTAGACTCTCCTACAGTCATTAAGAAACAAAGGGGGAGATTTACTGAGCAAAAAGACCCAGAATTCTGGCACAAATTGCACCAAAAAAGTGGCGTAGATGCTGGGGGACACATTTATTATGTGTTTTAGACACTTTTTGCACCTTCCTAGACAGTTTAAAAAAAGTGTCTCAAAAAAGGGGCATTGCTAAGAGGAGTTGTAAAATATGTCAAATTTTTTTTACGCAAAATATTTAGGATAAGTACGGCAGCCAAGCGGTGGCGTAAGGAAGAGAAAAGTGCCTAACATATCTTAAAAGATGCGCCCAATTTATCATACAGCGTGCGCCATAAATTTGTCACAGTTTTATATTGTATATCTTTAATACAGTGTTACTAAATTTCCCCCATAGATGACTGGTTTGCTGTCCAGAATGAACCTGTGAATGACGACTATTATTATCTCCTTAGGAAGTGAATGATGTAGAATTGATCTATTAGCTTCAGATTGTCCTTGGTGTGTTGGGTTGATTTGTGATGGTTTTGAGATGTGGGCACTCTGTAGTCCACTGACATAAATTATACTCACATTCCTGAAATCACTGCATCATTCACGACAGACTCTTTCTAATTGGATCCTTTGTACTATTGATAGTATACATAGTAGACATAAAAGGATGAACCCAGGTTAATCTCTCCTCCTAGGACTCCTAGCTTGTTGTATGTGATTAGAACAAAATCCTCAGTTTGTCCTAGAAACAGCGCCACTCTTGTCCATGTGTTGTATTTGGTATTGCAACTCAATACCAGGCACAGCCAGTGGACAAGAGTGGTGTGTTTTTCCGGAAAAAAAAAACTTTTTTTCTAATTCTGTTCAATCCTTTAAAGTAACACTAAATATAGAAAACATACATACGCACAAAAAAAAAAATACTTCTCTCCTATATGGTCTTAAATTGTCATAAAAACTTTGAGAAGTAGGCAAAGATTTTTTTTCTATATGCGTCCCAAGAAATCAGCCATTTCCTCTTCACTCTCACAAATATGTCTCTGTAACGTCCGTGGTCGCTGACCACGAACTCCTTCCAGCCAGACGACGCCCTTCCCTCTAGAGATGTCCGCACATACGGCCGTCCCGTTCCACAGTGACCACTAAGGTGCGCTCGTGAGCTCAGTCCAGACTTAAGAAACCAAAGCGCACGCAGGTGGGAGATTGAGCTGATTGCTCCCAGAGCAGCCTGGGCTATAAGAAGGGCCTAGCCTCTTCCTCCCATGCCTGAGCATTGTTGTCATACCCAAAGTTTGTCTATGCAAATGGTCTCCTAGTGTTTTCCAGTTCCCAGTGTTCCCCGTACCTGTATCCTGTATCCCATGCTATCCTGGTCAAGTGCCGTGCTGAGTTGTAGTCGTGCTGTGCTGTATTCCACGCCTGTCCTGCTACTCCACGCCTGGCGTCTACCTGCTGCCTAGTCCCAGCCGAGCCTGCCTTGCTACTGTCCGAGCTGCCACAGGTACACTATATGAACTATAGACTGTGACCTGCGCCATATTGGCCAGCTGCCATACCGTCAAGGTGGTACGGCCCAGTGGGTCCACGAACCCAACGTGACAGTCTCGATGTAAGGCTACTGGCTGCATAATGAGTTTTCCGCCATTGCTCTGTCTGCAATCAGAATGTTAAGCTCCTCCCTTTGGGAAAACCCCGCCCTTTCGGCCATCTGTCAGACAAAATGTAAGGTCTCAGGAGGAAATTAACCTTTGTGTTCTCTGCACGATTCTAATAAAACTGTTGGTTTAGGAACATGCTGAAAAGTTCTGCAGACTGACAAACATTGGGCGAAGTTTACCTCCTGTTTATGTTTATCATTTATAGGTTCAGTGCTCCTTTAAACCAATACACAACTACAAGATGGCACTACACAGGATGATTGCACAGATTAGGGCTATGTTCACATTGGTGTCATGGTTTAATACCATGAGGTCCCTGTTGGTCCAGGTGGGCAGAATAGTAGGGTCTTCTGTGCTGTTCTTCCTCTTAAATAACTGACCCATTATAAGTTAATGTGATCCGTTCAGATCCTTTCGAAAATGGATTAGTCATATCTGTTATGGGGGCTGTGAAAACTGAAACAGCAACACTAGTGTGAACAGAGCCTTAGGCTGCTTGTGACAAATTCTGACCATCAATATGATACATTATTTTTATCTTCACTAGAAACCAATATGATTATCTGCCCTGTTGCGCTTAGGATGGAGAACTGTGTATATTAAAAAGTCAATCGTCTTCCCGCTGCTCCACACTGTCAAGTTTAATTAAAGTGAATGTCCAGTTGTGTGTGGACTTAATTGGTTAGTTAGTTAGTTAGTTAGTACCTATGGGTAATTTCTTTTCATATTGTTTTTCTAAAAGTCACCTGCTAGCTCATCAGAGGCTCTATCTGCTTCTCTGCCCTCCACCATGATTTACACTGCAGCTTTGCTTTGTCCCCGAGCATCTACACCAGTTTTTTGGTGCAATTTGTGCCAGAATTTTGCTCACCAAAAAACTCACCATGGAGTGCATGGAGAACTGATTTCCATTAGTGCAAACAAGGAATGCCTGTAAGAAATAAGCAATTAAACCACCATCAATAATATGGATGTCAGGTATCTGCTGCTCATGTGCTGTACCAAATAAGTGTGTGAACCTTTAACTATGCTAGAAGCAGAAAATGTAGTGCAGGATGCCGCAATCTATTTTACTATAAGAGATGGCAGTATGTTCTTACTTATGTCACCTTGTATTATAGGCCTCCTTCTATCTTTATGACCTCCTAACATAAAGCCCTCAGCGTCTCATAAAAGTATAGGAGAGGCTGTAGAAGAATGAGATTTAGCTACTGTTGTTCAGGTCAAGGAGAAATCATAAGCAAACAGCATAATTGCTTGTATTCCGCAGCCTTCATATTTACTAACTGCACTTCATTTGTCGTGGTTCCCATGTGAAATGTCAATTTTGTTACTCTCGTTTATTTTTTATGCGAAACTAAAATTAAACTTAAAATATGTTTTATTTATTACAGTACAAAACTCTTATAACATTTAATTATTGTGCTGTACAAACAGGTTACTGCTATATAATATATCTGTATGGATAATTCTCCGGTCATTTATATGACCTTTCTTTAGTTGGAGGTTAGAGTGTCATAATCCTAAGGCCAGGGTCACACACACAGTTTTGATGCAGTTTTTGGCTCTGTTTTATGAGTCAAACACAGGAGTGGACACAAAAGAGAGAAGATTCATTAGTCTTTTCTTTATACCTTTCCTTCCTTCTGGATCCATTTCTGTCTTTTACTCAAAAAACTGTATGTGTGTGATCTTGGCCTTAGGCCACCTGCACACGACCGTACCCAAAATCACTGTCCGTGAATAGGAGCATGGCCGGCTGCGGACTGCGCAGACAGCCATCCGCATTTGCGGGCCGTCCTCCCATTATAAAGTATGGGAGCATGGTCTGTAAAAGCAAAAAATAGCACATGTGTTATCTTATGCGGAGCCTTTCTACGGTATGGACACCTACTCGTGAGGCTTCTGTGGTCAGGACAACCCCTAAATTAATTCAGACCAGACCCAAAAATGAATTAAGACCCCTAAACTCATTCAGACCACAGAACAGACCCCAAACTTATTCAGAGCCCAAACCAGATTCCTTAAATGTATTCAGACCCCAGACCAGAACCCTAAAATTACATCAGACCCCTATAATTAATCAGACCCAAGACCAGTCTCTAAAATTAATTAAGACCCCGGACTTCTAAAATGAATCAGACCACAGACCAGCCCCGCTAAAATGAATTCAGACCACTAAAATGACATTATAAATTTAAAATAAGTTGTAAAATAGTAATCTCTTCATGGGATTCATTTTTTTTTCCCCAAAAACATGAATCAAAAAATGATTACAAAAAAAAACAGCAAAAAAATGAACACAGGGATTTTTAATGTGCAAACCCTACATTAAAACACAAACCTACACATATTAGGTATCTACTTTACCATAACAACCTGAAGAATTGATCTAATAGGTTATTTAGTGTGAAACGTGAAAAGAATAAAAATAAAAACAATGCCGATATTCGCTATTTTCTATATTTAAGCTGCAAAAAAAGTATATAAATTACACAGTATTCTATTTATACCCCAAACTACAGTACAAAAATATATAATTTCTCCCGCATAAAACAAATCTTCTTACAGCCACGTCAACGAAAAAAAATAAAGTTATGGCCGCTAAAATGCAGAAAGGCAAAAAGGAAAACATTTTGATGGTGATTAAGGCCCTTCCAGGCTTGTTCATTACGGGGCTAAGAATAAAAGAAGCAAAACAGAAATCCATCACCAATGCAGGGCAACTCGAACCTCTACAGGTATACAGATATAAAACACTTTATAACGTACGTTTTTTCTTATCATCTTTATTTATGTGTAATGTATACCGATTTTCACATTTTCTCCCAAGAAAGTGTAACATAATGTCATCTCCCCTATTCATTGTTTGCAAAAGATTTTACCTGTCAAACATCTATGATTGAACAGAAATTATTTGTAAAGAGTCTAACGGAAAATTCTGGCTCAGCGCAATGTCAAGGCGTGATGTAACTACAAAGGAATGGAGGTCCTTCTTCATATGCAACAATGACATGATTCAATAGTGGCCGGTGCTACGCTCACTCTCCCAGCAACTTCTGCAACTTGACTTGTGCCAAACACACAACATAAGTTTTCCAAATAACTTTTCCAAAGGAGTAATATATCACAAGCTCATGTGAAGCTGTCAAGAGGTCAAATATTTATTCCTTTTATAACCATGTAAGAAGTGAACCATGAGGAAGACATAGGAGTGAAAAGACACTTGACAAGTCCACCATCTCAGTTCAATATTTGTACTTGGTGTTTGATCTACAGAATACATGAACTTACTGTTTGCTTTAAGATGTAGTGATAAGAATATAATTAGCTGTACGTGTTTACGCTGGAATGTTAATCTTTCCTTATTTTATCACTGTCAAAAAAATGGAAATGTAACTGCTTCTCTATATATGGCTGCAGTAATAAGTTAAACTTGTCAATTCACATGATGTATCTTGTGGTTTTATGTTATCATGGTGCACAAAACAAGCAGTGAGTGAAAAACTCAGCTCTGCTTCATCTGTTTTTTCGAACATCTATCAATGCTCTGGCAATAGCAATGCTCTTAGTCTCACTATTTTTATAGCTGATTGCTGCAGGTCCAAATCCTGGAACCCCCAGCAATCAGTTCTTATCATGGGGGATATAAATTTGTCCGCCACTGGATTGTCAATGCTGTATTATATGCAGGGCCGATTCTAGCTTTCCTGCTGCCTGAGGTGAAAATTTAAATGGCACCCCCCCAGATGTTAATTGACATCCCCCTGGCTGTTCTACATCATTAGCAACCTCCTCCAACTCTTGCGGATGCGCCGTTGCTTAGTAGTCCCCTGCAATGTGCGGTGCAGCGATAAAGCCGGGCAGAGTATACCTCGCTGCACGGTGCGTGCCCAAGTAGTGCAAGGCAATGGCACATCTGAGAAAGTTAGAGGAGTCTGGTATGGTGTGGTATGAGTCTGGTGATGTATAACAGCCAGAGAGATGTCAATCTTTCATGGCAAGGTGGGTTTGAAGGCAGGACTATGTGACTCTTCAGAATAGCGGCAGCTCCCCATGACCCTTTAATGAGTAATTAGCATATAGTGTGCACCGTTTTAAAAGTTGATTTTATAGCTTTTGCTGCGTCTGAAAAAAACATACAAGGGAATATTGGAAATATTGTCAGGTCATGTATTACCGCATGGTAACGGTTCAAGGGGTTAAAACGACATAACAGGTTCTCATTAAATAGACAATGAATTGAAAACAATTCCATCTGCCCTGCAATATCATTATTAGAAATATATGCTATATAATTACAGAAGCAAGCTCATACATATATATATACAGTACCAAAAGCAAAATCAGTAAATAAATACAGCACCAGAACAAAGCTCAGTACATAAATATAGTACCAGAACAAAGCTCAGTACATAAATACAGCACCAGAACTAAGCTCATTACATAAATACAGCACCAGAACCAAGATCAGTGCAAAAATACAGCATCAGGACTAAGCACAGTACATATATACAGCACCAGAACAAAGCTCAGTACATATATACAGCACCAGAACAAAGCTCACTACATATATACAGCACCAGAACCAAGCTCACTACATATATACAGCACCAGAACAAAGATCAGTACATAAATACCGCACCAGAATCAAGCAACCCCTGCCGTATAGGTTTGTACGGCGTAAAATTACAGCTCTCAGCATGGCCCAAACAATGGTCAGGATATGATGGGAGATGCTGTTTCACAAAGAAACAAAACATACCACCCATCATCTAGCTGCAGATCATACAGTGACTACAGTACTAATTAATGGCAGAATAAACATTTACATTAAGTGACTCACATGGGACGTCTTCTCAGATTCTAATTGTTCTTTTTCTTTTTTCTTCTCTATCTGGTCCAGACCTCTATGATGATTTATCCCAGCCACAGCCCATTTTTTTTGTCCGCTCAGTTTGCCTCATTTCTGCACCTATAAACCAAGATAAAATTCTCATGGTGCCACAAACTACGCCGCTAATTATAATAGCGCCATACATATAATAGCACCTTTAATTATAATAGGACCATACACTGTGTCCCACACACACACAGTACCCCCTGTAGATAGTGCCCCCCATAGTGCTCCCTGTAGATATTGACCCCCTATAGAGCCCCCTGTAGATATTGACCCACATAAAGCCCCCTGTAGATAGTTCCCCCACAGAGCCACCTGTAGACAGTGCCCCATATAGAGACCCCTTAGATAGTGCCCACACAAAGCCCCCTGTAGATAGTGCCCCACCTATAGCCCCCTGTATATAGTGCCCCACATATAGCCCCCGTAGATAATGCCCCTCATATAGCCCCCTGTAGATAGTTCCCTACATATAGCCCCCCTGTAGATAGTGCCCTACATATATCCCCTGTAGATAGTGCCCCACATATAGCCCCCTGTAGAACGTGTCCCAAATATAGACACCCCTGTAGAACGTGCCCCACATATAGCCTCCTGTAGATAGTGCCCCACATATAGCCCCCCTGTAGATAGTGCCCCACATATAGCCCCCTGTAAATAGTGCCCCCCATATAGCCCCCCTATTGATAGTGCCCCACATTTAGTGCCACCTTGTAGATAGTGCCCCATATATAGCTTCCCCTTGTAGATAGTGCCCCACATATAGCCCCTGTAGAACGTGTCCCAAATATAGACACCCCTGTAGAACGTGCCCCACATATAGCCTCCTGTAGATAGTTCCCCACATATAGCCCCCCTGTAGATAGTGCCCCACATATAGCCCCCTGTAAATAATGCCCCACATATAGCCCCCCTGTTGATAGTGCCCCACATTTAGTGCCGCCTTGGAGATGGTGCCCCATATATAGCTTCCCCCTGTAGATAGTGCCCCACATATAGCTTCCCCTTGTAGATAGTGCACCCTCCTGTAGATAATGCCACTCAAACTTTTAAGAGAAAAAAAAAACTTTACATACTCACCTGAACCCGTTCCCGCGCCATCCACTTGCAATGCAGGCCTGCTCTCCTCGGAGCAGGTCTGCTGGGTCTGAACTACGCAAAAGTTGTGATGATTTTATGGTGCCGCTTGCGTCGTTAAAAGGTACAGAATGGCAGAGCAAGTCATTCTGCCCTGCCAATCAGTGTCTTTCAACGACACAAGCGGGGCGATAACGTCATTTCACCGCTTGTATCATTGACAGACACTGAATGACAGGGCACGGAACGTGCCCTACCATTCAGCACTTATGCATGTAATTGTATCTGCATCCTATAGATGCAGGTACAATTATACTGCAAGAAGGGATGGCGGCGGCTGGTTTTAGTGGCTCCGCCGTCCCCTCCGAGAGGCAGCAGGCCACCATCTGAGGTGAGAAGCTCAATGGGTGACTATGTGATGCATGGATGGTCTGGATCCACCAAGGCGGCAGCAGCTTTCCACTCTTGCTCATAAGGGGGGGGGGGCTCTATGGCATCTATATGTCCTAACGGGTTGTTTCATAAAGACAGCTGCAGGGAAAATTTAGTGTTACATGTCACTCAAAAAGGGCTCTTTGGGCAGAAGCTAATAGAGGGGTATCAAGCCGGTAACTGCCTTTTATGATGTCCATATGCCTTAGTAGAAGATGTGATAAGAATCTGTCGTAATGGGGCAATCCCTGGAATATTTAAAATCCCATATGAGAGAGTTTAGTTTTGTAATTTTATTAAATTGAGCTCTCCGGTGGGTTATGAAGCGGTGTCAAATTTAAAAGGAGAGATAATTCTCCAGAATATACTGTACAGCATGTCTATTGCAAGATAAATGTTGTGAGCACTTCAGGTTTTAAAAATACTGTATGTAGGGGAAAAAAAAATATTCTGATCAGATGAATTTTTGGTGACCTTGCCAGGACTTTAGCATCATATATGGTCCTGTTCTGACAAGAAAATCTTAAACCGTAGCTCCTCTTTAGAGGAACCTAGGCTAATGAGCTTAAATATTAGGTTTGAATATATACAGATATCTAGCAGAGCTGAATTTGTATTTTAACTCCTTAGGCCTTGTTCACACAGGGCAGATTGGATGCAGATTTTGCACGTATTTTTTAAGACAAAACCAGGAAAAACGCAGCGAAAAATGCGAGTTGCTCAAAAAACGTCTGAAAATCAGGGGCTGTTTTCCCTTGAAAACAGCTCTGTATTTTCAGACGTTTTTGGTCACTACGTGTGCACATACCCTAAAGCAGAACACAGAAGTATCAGCCCTAAGTAAACAATTCAGCTCTGCTACATCTGAATATTAGCTGATTTTTTTCTGCTACATGCAGTGCAGTTGTTCGGTAGGGAAACTGGAAAAAACTACAACTTTTTGTACTGACTTGAACCTTTTTCTCAGTCTATTAATTTGCTATATTAATGTGTGACCTGAGCAGCAACAACAGGAGAGGTCTTTAAATGTGCATTTTCTGATTGCATTAAAACTAAAAAGTGGCTCCTTCTATGCTTGAAAATCAGAAAAAAATTCAGTTTGCTAACGTTTTTAATAAACTTGAGAGATGTCTTCTATGACACTTATAGAGCACTGCAAAGTCTTAATCCTTGAGTATACTTTGTAATCTTCTCGATGCTGAAGGGGAAAGTCTATGCATAATTCATAAGTACCTATGATTTGCTCCTGGCAGTTACTAGTAAAATGTTTCTTATAATAGGCGCAGGCCCTATAGCCCCGATGACAAGGAACTCTTCTTAACTGCATCTGAAAGTTGTGATTATATTGTGCACCTTTCCTTTTCAAGCAAATGACACTCCAGCAGAAATAGCGGGGGTTAACCTTGACAATGCAGCTAATAATGGAACTCTAAAATCCATTAGATGTCATCAAGCTGAACATCAGAATAAACTATAGAGCCTGAAAAGTAATATAAAGTCCACTCTGCACATAAACAGCGAGCTGCTTCTCTATAAAACATACTGTACTTGTGTTCCTGATCATGGTCCGTTCTGAACCAGAATTTAATAGAAAATCAATTTTCTAACCTTTATTGCCAGGGTCAACATCTTTTGCTCATCTTTTTTTTTTTTTAAATCTTGGCTAGGTTTATTCTAAAACACTACAGTTCCTATTATTTATTTTATTTGGGTTACTTGTATATACCCTTATATACCCTTTGTGTAGTCTAATCCTGCAGTCACACTCACTTTGATCTGTCCTCTGCTTCTTCCACATGCAGAAGTAAGGTATAGGAGACAGATGAAAGAAAGTATGAATGCAGTATCAGACTACACAGTGTGTTTGTAGTCTGTAACCATGGAGGCACATAGATCTGCAAGAGTAGTTTGCTAAGGATATAATTCCTTTACTAAGAAAAAAGGTAGGAGACCTAAAATTGACTACTGGTTCCATTGTATAATAAGCTTTGACCTGTCAGGACTCTATTAGACAGAATAGAGAGCTACCGTAAAGAGACTCACTCTCTCTCTCCCCCCCCCCTCTCTTTTTCTCTAATTGACTCAGAGGGACCCTGTTTTACTTGATCTCCTATCAACTTCAATGGGTATCATGTAATTCAATATTACTACTGCGGGAGACATCTAAACCCACTGGGAGGTTTCCCCAGCAATTATAAGCTGAACACCCCAAGGTTCCAGCTGCTAAGCCCCACAATCAGTTCACTGTTGGGTTGAGCTGCCTCCGGAAAGGGAGTTGCCATAGGTGGACAATCCCTTTAGGCTTTCCAGCCTAGTATGGGGACAGAATAAAAAAATTGGTACAAAATTAGGATTGCGTTATGTGACGTCTTCCTTAGTAATATAAATACTGTAACTGTAAAAAATGTCAGAATGTGTTCAAAATCTAGTCAGTTGCCGTTGTAAACATCAGCTCTCTGTCAGAATTAGTATTCCTACGTGATTACTTATGGGAGATGCCCAAAGACCTATCTAGTATTCTTAATGAGGTCTTAAAAGGTATCTCACATGCCTTACCAGGTATCCTGCTTTGAGTTGATGAGGTCCAAACAGATCTGACCACAGATGGAATTTACCGATCACTAAATCCCAGGTTATGTTTTTAAAATATTCTTCTGGCATCAGACATTGATTCTCTGGGTAATCCGTATACGTCGATCTTCCAAGAGAATATTCTTCCTACTGGTCTAGAATCCAAATTGCAACCAGGTCAACATAGATAATGATCTAGAGCAGGCATCTTGAAGAATTGGGAAAACCATTTTGAAAATTTTTAATTCCCGTTGAAAACAAATTGTGCAGTCAAGATGTAAAAAGAGCAGTGGATTCTGGCAGCGAGGAGGCATGATTGGCGCTCAACTCATCTGCACCAACTGACCCAGGCTGAACCAATTAGGTAGGTTTTATTTTTGCATCTAATGAAGTGCCAGCCTGATGAATAAATATATGAAACCAAATATTAGAATTTTCACTTGTGTAATATGGAACTCAGCATGAAGTCAACCAGTCCGACGACTCCGGGTATGCTGTTTTCAAAGTCACTTGATCAGTCAGTGCTTTGTTTCACGCCGACTTTGATTATTCAGTGATACAAGTAGCAATTTAGAGGTGAAAGGACATTTTTTCCATCAACTTTTGTAATTTAGTTTGTTAGATGAAAAGATGTCATTTTGAGTTTAAAATACTTGGGATAATGAACAGACGTTGTCATGGTAACCGAAGAAAACCTTAAGACAGGGGAAAAAAAATCAGCGTCTTTTGCCTTAAACACCAAGTGCTCTTTAAAGATGGATATTTTACATGATATTTTTTTGAATTTCCTTTAAGGGTCGGATCCTTTTACATTTCACAGCTGACAGAATCCTGGAAAAAGCATCAAATTCTTTAGACATTTTATTACTGTTCGGGAAATTATCTGTTACTGTAAGGCCACATTCACACAGGGTGATATTTGTAGCAGATTTTCCACTGCTGCATTTTACCATAGTGGCCAAATGTGCCGTTTTTGTGAAGTGAAATTTATGTCCAAGCGAGTGGTTGGTGATGCAGTTGTCATTTGACCTTTTCGACTCCAAATTTGGCTACATTTTTTTTTACATGCGGTTTTCCCTACACTAGAAGGAAAAACACCATATACTGTAATTTCTCACCTAGGAAATATTGCAACTTAAAAAAAAAACCCACAGATGGGTCTATTACTGACTCAAGACTACACATTTAAAGGGGTTGTCCATAATTAGAAATGACTGCTCCTTTTCTTTTTCCAGATATGGCACCACCCTTTTTCAAAGGCTGTATCTAGTATTGCAGCTCATCACTATTTAAGCTAATAGGGATGAACAGCAATACAAGATATAGTCTTTAGAGGCAAGACTTAAATAGTCTCTGTCACCAAATTATAAGTGCCTAATCTCCTACATAATCTGAATGGGTGCTGTAATGTAGATAACACCAGTGGTTTTTATTTTGAAAACCTATCAATTTTGAGCAAGTTATTAGCAATTTTAGATTTATGCTAATTAGTTTCTTAATAGACAACTGGGCGTTTTTTACCTTTATACCAACTGGGCGTTGTAAAGAGAAGTGTATGACGCTGACCAATCAGCGTCATTCACTTCTCTCTATTCATGTCCATTTGTATTCACTGGACAGCGTGATCTCGTGAGATCACGCTGTGCTGTCACATACACCCACATTAACTTTACCGAAGTGTCTTGAGAATGAATAGACATCACGTCCTGGCTGGAAGCGATGTCTATTCACTCTCAAGACACTTCGGTAAAGTTAATGTGGTTGTATGTGACAGCACAGCGTGATCTCGCGAGATCACACTGTGCAGTGAATACAAATGGACATAAATGGAGCGAAGTGTATTACGCTGATTGGTCGGCGTCATACACTTCTCTTTACAACGCCCAGTTCTTAAGAAACACCCAGTTGTCTATTAAGAAACTAATTAGCATAAATCTAAAGTTGCTCATAAACTTGCTCAAAATTTATCATTTTTCAAAATAAAAACCACTGTTGTTGTCTACATTACAGCGCCGATCAGATTATGTAGGAAATTGGGCACTTATATATTGGCTTTTATATTAATTAAGTCTCTTTTGTCACCTCTTCATACACTTCATTTTTTTTTTTTTTTAATGTCAAACACCCTTGTCTTGCATCTGGGAGCATCTGAGAAGACCTAGAGGAATCTGGTCGGTTGAGGCCTTTGGGCAGTTGCCCTTTAGATTTCTGTTGGCAGATCCAATTGACACTCTAAAGCCTGTGGAGATAACCAGGCATTTCCATAATATCTGCTGTTGGGGGAAACAGTGATCCAAGTGGGATTTTTACTTGTCCGATCCTTTTCTTTCTTCTGAGGATAAGTGGCACAGTCATCTACAGTAAATCTATGTCCATCTTGAGAATAAAAAGTGAAAAAAAGCAAAAAGTTAGCAGAACTTGCTTTTTATGACACTATGAATATGTCAGCGTGTGTTAGCTGCTACCACCTCTGCTCCATCATATTTTAAGAGCAGAGTTGGACAACGAACGTAATGCTTTTGGAGTAGCTGTCAGTCAGTGAAGGCCAAGTGTCATGAAGTCAATATCTTGGGTTCTCGGATCTCATGATGCTCTATAGATCATACAGCGCCATACTGCAATTGTGGTTGCGTGTCACTAGGATTTTACCGTGAGCGTTGCAAGACCGAAAAATATAGAGATCTGTAGTAAAATTTGGAATGGGGGCCCACTCCACCAAAACTGCCTTCCGTACCCTGGAAGTTCAATACTTTAAAATGTATGTTTATTTTAATCTCTAATAATTTCCCTTGTGTCTTGCCCTCCTTTCCTTGTTCTCCTAGTGATTTGTATTCCATCTGCCACTGCCCTTTTGCACTCGACTTTATCTACATTGGTCACTAACTGGTGGTCACTCACTGGTCACTCATTTCTTGGTGTAGGCCCCTTCGACGTCTGGGTCCCATAGCAGCTGTTGTGCCATCTAACCTGGTAGTTATGCCGATGAGCCTCCTAGACTACAGGTGGAAGTAATGT
This sequence comes from Rhinoderma darwinii, assembly GCF_050947455.1. Taxonomy (NCBI): domain Eukaryota; kingdom Metazoa; phylum Chordata; class Amphibia; order Anura; family Rhinodermatidae; genus Rhinoderma; species Rhinoderma darwinii. Next base: position 444,758,943 of record NC_134688.1, on the reverse strand, counting down.
GCAGAAACCTGCAAGGCCCTACGTTTATAGGACTGTGCCTTGAAGAGTATTTGTTCAAAATAAAATCTATTTGTATTGTACATTTTGTGCACCTACATAATAGGTGTCAATTATGTGCCACATCTACCTACTGTATGCAAAATCTAATCCATTTCCTAGTGTTCTGAAACATATGATGTGCTTAGAATAATGTGTTGCATTTGACACGACCTTAAAGAATAAATATAAAAGAAACATTTCAGCCACTTCACTTAGTGCAAAGTTAAAAGTTGATTAATTAAATGATTTATAATCGAGTTCAGACAGTTTAAAAACTGCACTTATTTTAGTCTTGAATCTGTTCCAACTCTTCAAAACTTCAATAGATGTTGACCCGAAAGACACTTTCCTCTACCGGAGCTGAGTCACTTTATATATTCTATATCAGTCTGGCAAGTCAGGTATATTGGGCCATTTGTCAATTAAATATTAATTTATTTTTCTTGGCATAACCCATCCATCTATATTTCCCAGCTTCATGGTTGACTGGGGAACTGCTATCGCCACTAATGTTCAGGCAAGTCCGTCTCTAAAAACAGCAGCCCTGGCCATTAGTGGATCCTGCTCTTGGAACCTCCGGAGATAAACTGTAATCACTGGGGCAAGTTTAGTCCGCCTATACATTTATCTGGACACTACAGGGGATATCTGGTATATCTGGTATGAATGGCTGAGCATGTAATACATGGATAGGCTTTATCACGAAGCCCGTAGAGATAAGTAACTGTTCTGGAGCCAATAGAGGATGGTGTGGACCCACTGTGTTGTCAACAGATTTGGCAAATTGCTAAACTGGTGAGCGAAGTCTAAGGGAATTGTTAGGTTTTCACCCCATCATACATAAAAATACTCGGTTGGGCCAAGCGTGCATGTGCACCCAATGGAAGAGGGGAATAAGCAGCTGCCAGACACCTTTGGCAGCAGCTTATCTCCTGTGAGAGCAAAGGATTGGACATGTGGATTTTCAACTGCCGTTGGGGGAGAGATGGGACTAAATTGGCTGGTTTGATCGATGTTTATCTAATGCGTATGGGCACTTTTAGAGTCAGTAGATATACACAACACCAAATATATGTGGGCACTCAAACATCACATCATGATATGCTTGTTAAACATATCGTTCTAAAGCCATAAACATTATTATTCTTGTAAATGAGTGGGGGAGGAAAAGAGAAGATGGCGCTCCTCTAAGGTAATAATGCAGGGATTTGTTAAATGTGACGATCAATTAGTGAATCTATGGTGACTCACCTTTTCGAGTTGTGCACAACTTAACTTTCATGCATATAAAGTCTTTGACTCTGGGGTGCACAATCTGCAAGCCTCTGGAGTAAACACTGGGTGCTGGAGTAAAGCAAAGCTTCTCCCTTTGTCTGTAGTAATTTAATCAGAATGAGGAAAAATAACTCCTTCATTAGTCGCTCTTGTGCTGGTTGTAATATGTTGCTCGCTTATGGTCAGCAAATAGATACTCATGTTTCTCTGCAAGCGTTTTTTTAAGAAAAATATTTTATTTCTAAATTCGAAACATGCAACGAGTTTCCACCTCATACTGAGGTCTTCTAATAAAACTTCTCAAAAGGTGTGCATGTATACCTTGGCATAATTATTGACACTGAAGTCAAATAATATAGGTGTAGGTTTAAAAGAGGAATGATAAAAAGGTTCGTACATTTGATAAAAATATATACATGCAAAAATAAATTATTTCCTAAGGGCGGAAAATAAATAGACATAAAAACATAGAAATAGTAGTGTACACATAGTAAAATAATGTAAACATTTTGTTCTAGATTTCTTAGTGTTTAAGCTTGTTTCGTGTTTTGTTTGTGTGCATTGTGTTATGGAATAGCCAGTTAAGCAATTCCCAGGGTGGAAGTTTATGAAATTGCTAGGTGAGCGATTCCTCAAAGGCTGCTGGAGACTGTCAGGAATGAGTGTGCAAAAAAATCTGTAACCCCAAATCCGTCACAACTCTGATCAAAAGAATCTGAGGCTACTCTATGGTTTTCACCGGAGCCCAACGCAAGAAGCATAGAACCCAGGTTGTTTCAACAAAGTTCAGTGTTGGATAAGAGGTGCAATGCAGACAATACCAGAGCAGATAACAAGACAGCCCGAAGGTCAGGGGCGTAGCTAGGGGGGGGAGGCGGGGCATGTGCCCCGGGCGCAACTGAGAGGGGGGCGCCAGCGCCACCCCCTCCTGCACTATAATTGTACCTGCGTCTATAGGACACAGGTACAATTAGAACCAATGAATGGCCGGGTACGTTCAATGGCGCATTATCATGGTATATTGTAGTTTTGACGCGATTTTGCCGCGAATCGCGGAAGAAACCGTGACAAAACTGCATTGTGTATGTCCTGCAAAAGGACCTTTAGACATAAGGTCACATGACCTCATCTCTGAAGTTCTTACTATTGCTTAGAGACCTGCTGGTCACATGGCCGCAGGAGCTCGAGCAGCAGCAGCATCAGCAAGACTCGACAGAGAAGACTGACTATGTAAGTATAAGGGTATTGATTTGTTTAATGGGTCTGTATTTAGGGGGTCTGGTGTGGGATCTGTATTTAGGGGGCTGGTTTGGGGACTGTATTTAGGAGGTTTAGTGTCTATTAGTTTAAGGGGTCTGTATTTAGGGGGTCTGGTCTGGGGTCTGTATCAGTTTAGGGTCTGTATATTTAGGGGTCTGTGTTAGTTTAAGTGGTCTGGGGTCTGTATTTAGGGGGTCTGTTTTAGTTTGAGGTCTGGGGTCTGTATTATTTTATAGGGTCTATTTAGGGGGCCTGTTCTAGGGTCTGTATTAGTTTAGGGGTCTTTATTTAGGGGTCTGTATTTAGGGGGTCTGATCTGGGGTCTGTATTAGTTTACAGGGTCTATTTAGGGGGCCTGTTCTAGGGTCTGTATTAGGTTAGGGGTCTGTATTTAGAGGTCTGGTCTTGGGTCTCTATTAGAATAGGGTGTCTGGTCTGGGGTCTGTATTTAGGGGGTCTGTATTAGTTTGAGGTCTGGTGTCTGTATTTAGGGGGTCTGTATTTGGGGGTGTGGTCTGGGGTCTGTATTAGTTTATGGGGTTTTTATTTAGGGGTCTGTATTAGTATAGGGGAGTCTGGTCTGAGGTCTGTATTAAGGGAGTCAGGTCTGGGGTCATTATTAGTGTAGGGGGTCAGGTCTGGGGTCTGTATTTAGGGGTCCGGTCTGAGGTCTGTATTTATTCAGAGTGCTTGTTCTGGGGTCTGTATTTGTTTAGGGGGGTCTGGTCTGGGGACTGCAATAGTTTAGAAGGTCTGGGGTCTGTATGTATTCTATAATCTATTCTGTGGTCCAAATTTATTAGTCTGAGTAAAAGGGGTTGTCCGGGCACATCGATAGGTCATCAGTATAAAAAAACGGTCTGTGCCCGCCCACCCCTTTAATGTATGGGCCTGGGCCTTGGTGTCTAAATTTGTGTGTTTCTATAGGGGCTGGAAATGGCTGCAGAAGAGATGGGCAAAGATGTCTCATCAGGAGAAGTCGCCATAACGGTCTGCGTCAGATGGAGAAGAAAAGAAAACTGCTCCCATCATAGAAGACTGGATCTATAGGGGATCTCCTCTCCTGACACGTCTGTTGCAGGTAATCCTTGTATTCTACATATCTCTGTGTACCCAGAGCTAATAGATAAATGTGTGTTACCATTCCCATTGTCAGGAGGATGTGTCCCTACATAGTGTGACACTGTCAGCGATGGTTGGAGACTGTCAGTATGTAGGAACACAGCCCTTTGACAAGGGGAATCGTAACAACCATTTGTCAATGCTTGCACAAAAAGGTGGTGTTTACTATAGACACGGCAGAGCGGCAGTGGGGAAAGGGGGCCCAAGTTTGTGGAACAGCCCAGGGCCTATGGTCTACTTAATCCGCCACTGCCGGCCATTCAGCGCCTTTCTACGAGTGAAGCGGCGCAATACTTTGCATCTTTGAAAGGCTCTGATTGACAGGGAAGCCTTCAACCCGAGGAGACCTGCGCAGAAGAGAGCAGGTCTCCATTGCTGCCGGACGGCGTGGGAACGGGATTAAGGTGAGTTTGAATAGTTTGTTCTTTTATCATAATAAAAAAGTGTGTGGCATTATCTACAGGGGGTGGCTTTATCTACAGGGGGGTTTTAACTATGGGAGGGGGGCTTTTTCTATGGTGGGGCTCTATCTACAGGGGGGGCTATATACTGGGGTGGGCTATATGTGGAGCACTATATACAGGGGTGGACTATATCTACAGGGGTGCTAATTACAGGGGTGGGCTATCTGTGGACACTATATACAGGGGTGGGCTATATGTACAGGGGGGCTATATACAGGGGTGGGCTATCTGTGGAGCACTATATACAGGGGTGTGCTATATCTCCAGGGGGGCTATATACAGGGATGGGCTATCTGTGGAGCACTATATACAGGGATGGGCTATATCTACAGGCGGGATATATACAGCGGTGGTCTATCTGTGGAGCACTATATACAGGGGTGAGCTGTATCTACAGGGGGGCTATATACAGGGTTGGGCTACACGTGGAGCACTTTATAGAGGGGTGGGCTATATCTACAGGGGTGCTGTATACAGGTGTGGGCTATCTGTAGAGCACTATAGGGGGAGCTATATGTGGGACACTATACAGGGATGGGCTATATGGGGCACTATCTACAGGGGGCTCTATGGGGGCACTATCTACAGTGGGCTCTATGGCAGGCACTATCTGCAGGGGGCACAGTGTGTGTGTGTGTGTGTGTGTGTGTGTGTGTGTGTGTGTGTGTGTGTGTGTGGGACACGGTGTATGGTGCTATTATAATTAGAGGTGCAGTGTATGGCGCTATTATATTTAGGGGTGTAGTGTGTGGTATAATGAGAACGTTATCTTTATTTATAGGTGTAGAAATGTTTGAAAAGTGAGAAGCTGAAGATATCTGAGCCGCAAACTGCAGAAATGGGCTGTGACCGGGAGAAGTCATCATAGAGGTCTGGACCGGATGGAGAAAAATAACTAGAATCTGAGACGTCAACGGTGAGTCACTTAAAGAGGCTCTGTCACCAGATTTTGCAACCCCTATCTGCTATTGCAGCAGATAGGCGCTGCAATGTAGATTACAGTAACGTTTTTATTTTTAAAAAACGAGCATTTTTGGCCAAGTTATGACCATTTTTGTAGTTATGCAAATGAGGCTTGCACAAGTCCAAGTGGGTGTGTTTAAAAGTAAAAGTCCAAGTGGGCGTGTATTAGGTGCGTACATCGGGGCGTTTTTAATACTTTTACTAGCTGGGCGCTTTGAAGAGAAGTAACATCCTCTTCTCTTCAGAACGCCCAGCTTCTGACAGTGCAGATCTGTGACGTCACTCACAGGTCCTGCATCGTGACGGCCACATCCGCACCAGAGGCTACAGTTGATTCTGCAGCAGCATCAGCGTTTGCAGGTAAGTCGATCTTACCTGCAAACGCTGATGCTGCTGCAGAATCAACTGTAGCCTCTGGTGCCGATGTGGCCGTCACGATGCAGGACCTGTGAGTGACGTCACAGATCTGCACTGTCAGAAGCTGGGCGTTCTGAAGAGAAGAGGATGTTACTTCTCTTCAAAGCGCCCAGCTAGTAAAAGTATTAAAAACGCCCCGATGTACGCACCTAATACACGCCCACTTGGACTTTTACTTTTAAACACACCCACTTGGACTTTTGCAAGCCTCATTTGCATAACTACAAAAATGGTCATAACTTGGCCAAAAATGCTCGTTTTTTTTAAATAAAAACGTTACTGTAATCTACATTGCAGCGCCTATCTGCTGCAATAGCAGATAGGGGTTGCAAAATCTGGTGACAGAGCCTCTTTAATGTAAATGTTTATTCTGCCTCTAATCAGCACTGTAGTCACTGTATGATCTGCAGCGAGATGATGGATGGTATGATTATGATATGATATTTTTTGTGAAACAGCATCTCCCAGCATATCCTTACCATTGTTCGGGCCATGCTGGGAGCTGGAAACAATTTAGTGTGAATCAATAAGGCAGGGGTTGCACTAAATTGAGCTGTATTTGTGCTGGTGCTGTATATATGTACTGAGATTGGTTCTGGGGCTGTATTTATGTACTGAGCACTATTCTGGTGTTGTGTAGAGAACTATATTGCTTGTAAAATGTACAAATGTTTTTATGCTCGAGTTACATAAAAAGAAATGTGGAAAAGAAATGACACGTCGATTGATAGAGAAAACAAACATGGCGAGGGGGAAGGTGATGTCTGGAAAGAGGTTGGGGGGGCGCCAAACTGAATCTTTGCCTCGGGTGCTGGAGAACCTAGCTACGCCTCTGCCGAGGGTAAACAGAAAGTCCAAATCACAAAGCTAGGGAATATCAGGGATTGCAGATGTCAAAGCCAGCCGGGAGCGGAGAGTCCAAATCAATAAGCAAAGGGTAATCCAGAGATAAGCTGAGGTGCAGTTCCAAAAAGTGCAAATAGTCAGGGGTACAGGGTATAGTCAGTTGCTTGATCAAACACATGCAAACAAGGAAAATCATAAGCAAAGAAAACAGAACCAACCCATATTTAAATACTCCACCCTTCAATCTGCTAGGAAGAAAGACGGAGAAGTACAATAGGCTCAACAACTTAAACCAGAACCGCCAAGAAGCTAGACTAGTAGTCATGGTAATCTTAAAGGGACAGACGTTTCCTAACACTTTTTTACGTCAGTGGTGTCTTTGTTGCTTAGAGACGGGTAGCCAGGAGTTGATTGGCTGTCCCATTTTTGGCTTCCCCCATTGCCAGGATACTGATTGATTTGTTCCCCTACTGTGGCCTGGAGGGGTCAGAGCGGGCATCCGGTTACTGCTATGGCTCTACTCTCTTGAGACTGGAACTTCTACAAGATTTACAGAGATTTCTACTTTTGCACAACGCCGACCTTTATATATTGAAAACTCTAAGCAAAGGGTGGTAATCTTTTGGTAAACCCGTATTTAGCATCTTATCATGGGAGATTATATTTAAACTTTTCTTATATTTTTATTTAGACCATTTGGGCTCAGGAATTGGAACTGAAGGATCCAATATGTTTGTTGTGTGTTAGGTGTTATTTGTTCTATGGGGGAAATTTTAATGTTAGCAAAACTTAAATTGTGATATTGTAGCTGGTGTCTAGATAGACTTTGTTTTGGAAACCCTGTTTTGGCATTAAAGCAATGACTATTTAGTCTACAACGTAAAGGTTGGGTTATTCTCCCAATATATTGGATGCCAGATTTGCACTCTATTAGGTATACCACATAGTCTGAACTACAGTTCATGAAGGATTTCAACATAAATGGTTCTTTGGTTATATTAGATGTTACTGCCTTTTTTCCTGCGTCTATTTCGGTACAGCATAAACAATTCCTTTTACCACATTTCTAGATGCCCATTAGCGTAGGGAATAGACTAGGGGTTCTTATGGGCTGTTTATCTTTTAATCTGCTCAGTGCAATGATGTATTTTTTTTTTCCTCGCCTCAATGTTATATTTGGTCCTTTTGGAGTTGGTCACCCTTTTGCTGTTATAACAGTTTCCATTCTTTTTGGAAGGATTCCCACTAGATTTTGGAGCATGGCTTATGGTTTCTGTGTCCATTAGAGAGGTAAGGCCCTGATGTTGGTGATAAAGCCCGGCTAGAAGTCAGCATTCAAATTAATCCAAAAGCTGCTCTAGGGAGTTGAAGGCAAAAATCTCAGCATGCTAGTCTTGTCCTTCCACACCAATTGTGGGAAAACATTTTTTATGGACCTTGCTTTATAAACCTTGCTTTTCACCTCTGAAGCAGTAAAGGGCCTTCTTCAAACTTTAACTTAATCATGGAAGCAAACAATTCTTTAGATGTTGTTACATGGTACAGTATATTAAGATTTCTCTTCGTTATACCTAAGGGACCCAACATGGAAAATTGGTCAAACTGATTTGGAAAAATGGCAATTGCTCTTCAATATCACCCTGTTATATTATTTTAAGGAGATTACATGTTGGCCATGGGTGCGAGCTAAATGGCTGTACCCAATAATAAGATGGGGTGTCGACATACTTTTGGAGGTACAGGGTACCTCTGTATATCCACTCTTTTCCAATGTACTGTGTTGTATTTCTGTATAACAGTGAAAGTTTACATCATCGTATACATCATTCAGGATCTTTATTAGGGAGCATTGTCAATCAACATATCATTTCTAGGATAATGACAAGACATTAATCTTACATTCTGTCATTTGGACTGTTTTACTTCTCAGTTTGGATCAATGGGTGCTATGAAACGTAATTTAAAATTGAATTTGGCACTGATTTGAGGGATAACAGAACTAGCAGCTCATATTAGTCACCAGACTAATGAAATTTTACCGCTTTTATAGTTTTTCAAAATATGCAAGATTTACTGTTAAATCTTTAGTACTTTATTTATATTCTTTTGTAAAATCAATAAAAACATTTAGAAAAATAATATTTTAATATGAATTCCATCCAATTTAGTAATACTGAATTGTTTACTGAAAACCCATTACCCACTCACTCCTGGATGTTCTATACTGTATATTTGACATTCATCAATGTGCCCAAAGCAGTGGTGTCTCTGGAAATTAAATCACTTTCTATATTCAGATGCAATATAAAAAAAAATCACCATAGAGTCTTTGAAACACAGTTTTCCTTTCAGATGATAATATATAATATATAATTTAGTTAACTTTAGGATTAAAACTGCCTTCTCCGTCAAAAATTACGACACAAATTTTATCTATCTATCTATCTATCTATCTATCTATCTATCTATCTATCTATCTATCTATCTATCTATCTATCTATCTATCTATCTATCTATCTATCTATCTATCTATCTATCTATATGTATTTAAGGGTTGTGTCATGACAGACATTTATGGTATGTCCACAGAATATTGTATGTCATAAATGTCTCATAGATGTAGGTCCAACTTCTGGGACCCGCACCTCTCGCCCAAACGGGGATCTGCCAACCCTATCCTGCCTGGTAAAGCCACCTCTGGCAGCCACATCCAGGCGGAGAAGCTCTGCACTGCAAGATGGGTTTCCGGAAACATCTGAGCTACGCTGTTTCTGTAACTCCCATCCACTTCCGTGTGAGTTACGGAAATAATGTAGCTCAGCGAGCTTCTCATGTGGGTAAACCAAAAGTGTGACTTGTAGCTCCTGGGCCCCAAAAGCAAACTCTGTAACAGGTCCGTCCACCTACCATGTGCCATTTATGTGTAATACCAGATTTACACATGAGCCTGTGGTCACAGGAACCTGTAGGCATAAACTGTCTGGCACCTCAGACTCTGCCCATCAAGTAGGCCACACCTTAAATCATGTATGGCGTTAAAATGTTGGTCTGCTCTTGCAACATAAAACAGAACATTCTGGGTGTGCTCCTCACATTATCTATAAACCTCGGCAGTCTTCCCCTGTTCCACCATTGATATCATCTGTTGGCTATGTGTATGAGAGTGGATACAGCAATTTTGATATTCCATACAATACACTACCTCTCCGTGCTACACATGGGGGCAACAAGGCCCTTCAATTCAGAGAAAAAGATGCATGACAAAATGACAGTAAATATATATTTTTTTAGAATTAAAAACATGCAAGAAATGGGGGGGGGGGAATGTGCAGAAAAGCGAAAAATCAAATTTTTGCTGAGTAGGATGGAAGGAAACATTGTATAGCAGGGAGAGGTTAAAGGCTACGTAAGCCTTTAAGCACTTTTAAAAAACAAAACAAAAAAAACAATGTATCATGGAAGTTTAAACAACTTTGTAAGTGTTTTTTATTATTTATTTTTTTTACTTTTTGAGATAAAGCTTCTATGTATCCTGAATACTTACAATCTCTATCGTGTGCTCAAACCCGAATCCGTCAGGTCGGCGGGACTGACGGCTTCTGTGACAGTGGGTCGCGCGTGTCTCTTATTAAATACTAATTAAAAAGTTGTTTAAAATGACATGATACATTGTTTTATACTCTTTTTTAAAAAGTGTTTAAAGGTTTACATAGCCTTTATGTTTTTCTCAACATTTATACATATCTTAAGGTGGTCATACACCTTAGACAGCTGTCAGCCGATAGCTGTTCCTCTCCACCCATTCATACACATGCATGCTTGACTTGGCCGAGCTTGCATATGTACTCAATGGGGATAGTGGAATTAGCCACTTCCATACACCTTTGGCGGCAAATTATCTGCCGCTAAAATAAAGGATTGTGCATGCTGAATCCAACATGCCAAATCCTTCTTTCCTCCTGACATCTGCGGTCTGTGGCTATTTGGGACACCACGACACACATATTAGATGGTCAGCTAGTTCCACAGAAATCAGCAGGTTTGGATAACATGTTTTAATGACTAGGGGCGCCTTAAGATTTATTAGATGTGAGGAAACAGGAGATGGTGATAAGCTGATTCAATTGGCCGAGATAAAACGCTGCGTAAATATACTTCAGATGGCTGTTAATTTTTGGCTTTAATAGACACAGCCTGCTTAATGCACAAACAAGTTGGTATCTGCCCGCAGCCCACACAGACTCCGGGTCTTAAAATGCATTAATTAGGCATGAAGACAAACCTGCCAGTCTATCTTTGGATGAGAAAACAGGAAACAAATTAAAATCAAGGAAAAACATTGCTCCAAAGCATTCTGTCTAAAGCAAATCAGAAGAGACAATGTCACATTTGTTTAAATAATTCCTCTAATAAATTCCAAGTTGACTTAATGAGGCATTGTGATCATCATAGCTTTTATAGAGTAAAAAAAAAAACCTGGAAACAAAATGGCCACTGCGCTGCCAAACATCTGATTATACCATTTGTAGAAATAAGAAAATATAAACATTTATCTTAAACTGGCTCAATCGCCAATAAAAACAACAGGCGCTCCGCACATTGCACGGTTATATTTCATTCAAATAGAACACATCACCCAGCATTAAGTGCCAGATGTATATGCAGGGGAAGTAATCTGCTACAATATCCGGCATGCAATAATCTTATGTTGTGATGAACTTATGTCTGGAAATGTTGCAGGACTTGATAATTGGCTGTATGATGTCCTGACTTTTTGCTTGTGCCATAGAATATACAAAAAACATGCAGATAAATCCCAAATGATATACACTGTTCAGCCATAACATTAAAACCACCTGCCTTAAACCGTATAGGTCCCCCTTGTGTCACCAAAACGGCTCTAAACCCATCAAGGCATGGACGCCACAAGGCCTGTGAAGGTGTCCTGTGGTATCTGACACCAAGACCTTAGCAGCTGGTCCTTTAAGTCCTGTATGGTGTGAGGTGGGGTCTCCATGGATTGGATTTGTTTTTGCAGCACATCCCACAGATGATTGATCAGATTGAGATCTGGGGAATTTGGAGGCCAAATCAACACTGAACTTTTTGTCATGTTCCTCAAACCATTCCTGAACAGTTTTACAGTGCGGCAAGGTGCATTATGGGGTGTACTTGGTCTGCAAGTGTGGTGCGTGTCAAAATGGCATCCACATGAATGTCAGGACCCAAGGTTTTCTCAGCCCTGAGCCCAGAGCATCATACCGCCTCCACCAGCTTGCCCTCTTCCCATACTGAATCCTGGTGCTATCTCTTCTGAAGGTAAGTAACGCACACGCACCAGGCTTTACACATGATGTGAGAGAAAACATGAGTCATCAGACCAGGCCACCTTCTTCCATTCAGTCCACTCCCTTCAGTGTAGAATACCGCAGCATATGTAATATTATCAAAAAATATATTCCCATCTTGCATCAGGACCCTTTATACTCCAGGGCCTTAGAACATGGTCTTAAATTTGTGCCTAAAAAGGCCCGTACGATTGGCTCTATGCTATCCCCAAGTCTGTTCTTCACAAAAAAACAGACCCCCACTTGGTTTAACTTTAAAGGTTGTTTCAAATGCAATCAAACTAAATGCATCTGCTGCAATACAATCAAAACATCCACTGAATTCACATCCACGGCCAACAACAAAACATTCCAAATAAAACAATACATCAACTGTAACACGACATACTGTATGTGGCTTATTTAATCACGTGTACTAAATGTAAACTACAGTATATTGGGAGCGTGTCCTGCAGTCTCAAAATACGCATCCGCCGCCATCTATCAGACGCATTGATAATGAACCACAACATTTCAGCGGTGACTTTTCAATGCACATCATGTCATAATGGAGATGTATCTGCCCTTATTGTACAAGGCATAGAAAGGGTTAATTGTTCTTCCAGGGGTGGAGACGATTTGAAACAACTCAGGAATACAGAGGCTTTCTAGATGTTTCTACCTGGCACCTGTGCACCTAATGGGTTAAACCGACGACCAGATCTCATCCTTTTCTATTAAGATTGTTTTCTCTTACACAGTCCCTCACATTGTTAGTCCCCTATGAAATTTGTAACATTGATATGTGTCTTTTTCTCGAAAACTGCTTTTAATGCACACCTGATTTTAGAACATGTAAGTATTTCTCTGTTCAGGATATATATATATATATATATATATATATATATATATATATATATATATATATACACACACACTGCTTCCTGTGTGATTTGTTTGCTATGCTATGACTAAGGGCCACTTGGGCCCGAAACCGGTCAGCTTCTGTTCTATATTTTGTCCCTGATTTTATGGAACCTCAATAAAAGCCGCATTTTGTTCAAGATATTGATGCTGGAACCTTCTTGCCTTTTCTGCTACAATTTGGTGCAGTCCTGCACCCTCCGCGCATCTACTTGGTTGGTGAGCTGGGTAAAAATTAACTGTTTCTGTTTTGTTCACCTTCTTCCATTGCTCCATGGTCCAGTTTTAAAGTTCATGCGCCCATTGTAGGTGCTTTCGGCAGCGGACAGGGCTCAGCATGGACGCTCTGACCGGTCATTGTGTTCTGATACCTTTCTATCATAGCCAGTATGAACTTTTTCAGCAAGTGGTTCTACAGTAGCTCCTCTGTGGGAACAGACCCGAAAGGCTAGCCTTTGTTCCCCACGCACATCAATGAGCCTTGGGCGCCCATGACCCTCATGCCAGTTCGCCGGTTGCCCTTCTTTGGACCACTTTTGTACAATAGATACTAACCACTGCATACAAGGGACACCCAACAAGACATGCAGTATTTGAGATGTTCTGACCCAGTCATCTAGCCACAACAATATGGCCATTGTCAAAGTGGCTCAGATCCTTGCTCTAGTCCATTTTTTCTTGCTTCCAACACATCAACTTGAAGATGTAAGTTGCTTACATTCATTTGTTATTCCCTGGAACCGCTTGGAGTGCCACCTAATGTTTGCTATATGTGGATTCAGGAGGACACGAGGTCGGGGTCCTGAGGCCTGCACGCTATTTGCTTTTTGTATGGTGCTGCTTTCCTTCGATTCTTTTTATAATTACATAACATCCCCTCATGGGTTGACCTTGACTATTTCTAGTTGTAATAGGAATGAATGTAATGACAATGTATACATTAAACACATTTATATATGTTACTTGCTGGCAACTCTACTTTAATGAAGTACAATTATATTATAGTCTGGCTACTGTTAAATGTATCCTGTTTCTGACACCAGTACACCCACAGATAAACCTTGTGTATGCAACAATTATACGTTTAATCTCTCCTAGACACATGCACAATCCTGAGAAGTTATGGCAAGTTTATAATCCAGGATTTCCTTTCAGAAGTGGAAACACTAATTAATTGCTATCAATATATTCTATGTCACCCCCAGCAGCAAAGGGTCCGCAGGGAAAAGTTCATTTATACATGTCTTTACTACCAGGAAAATAAGTCAATGTGTAATTTCATGCTCTCATGAATCCCATTTTATTTACTTATAAAGTGTTGGACTCTTGAGATCCTCTTCAATTATAATACAATGTTTGTTGCTATTGTTTGGTCACTTTGATTTACATTCGCACTAAACAACAGGTATTCCCCCAAAGGGATGCGGGGAACGTGCTCCTACTGATTTTAAGATGGACAACCGAGTTCAAACGTAATCTCTAATGTCTTATTTATCAGCTGGGAAAAAGGTCTTAACCGGAATATCCGTAAAGTAGTATTATGTGTGAAATGTTAGCATGTTTCTATGCCGAGTATATATGTTTGAATATGAAAAAAAAAATATTCAATCGTATTCCTTTATCTATCTATGGGCGTTATAGAAACGTACTGTAGCGTCTATGGCCGAGGCCGCCGGGATTACTCACCCCACTGGCGGCTGCAGCCATGGATATGTGAGCGCTGGCCCGCATCTCCTCCCCAGGAGACGCCAGTGCTCACTTCCGCTCCGGCCCGCTGTGTCCCGTCGGGTGCGAGCGCACATGAGAATCATCATTAATTATGCCATGTTCAGCCTGGACTATAAGAAGGACCCTGCCCCTTTTCATATTGCCTGAGCGTTGTTGTGTTTTCCTATGTTAGTCTTGCAAATGGTCCCTTAGTGTTATCCTGTTCCCGTTGTTTCCGTGCCCTGCTACCTGGATCCCTGGATCCCATGCTATTTGTTCCTGTACCTCAAACCTGTTGGAGTCGTGTTGTGATACCAGTTCCGCCTGCTGTGTTACACCACGTCTGGTTTCTGCTGTCAAGTTCCCATCTATGCCGAGCCTCCATTACTGTCTAAATCACCACAGGTACCCTTTTGCTTGGACTATTTATATATTGACTTGGTACTCTGTTGTCCACCTGCTATCCCGCAACGGCGGTACGGCCCAGTGGGTCCACATACCCACAGATCGTGACACATACATATTCCAAAACGGTATACCTTAGACTATGTTTAAATTCCTTTTCGTTGGGATACAGTTTTTTTGGTGGTCAGAATATGGTAGTTTACCATACTATTCTGTCCTCCAAAGAAACGTTAAAATGTCCTCTTTTTTTTTTAAAGTAAGGCTTTACATTTGCCTCCATATATTTTTCTAATTCCTTTTTTGGAGAAAAAAATGAAAAAAGTTTAACCCCTATGTAAAAGGGTTAAAAAGTTTATGGCCCACCCTTATCTGCTGGTGCCACAAAATAAAGGGTTCACCTACATTAAAAAACAGAAGTTTTTTAATTGTTCAAAATTACACAAATGTATACAAACGAAAGCCTATACATTGTAACATATATGTAAAAAAAAATAAAAAAAAAAGTAGATGGAAGCCTAAAATGGCAAACTTTTTGTCTAGGTTTTTAGAATGTACACCAAAGGTATTTGCCAAACGTAGACTCAAAATCTGTTGTGAACAGGCCCTATAACTTATACCATCCTTCTTTTGTTTTTGTTTAGTTGATATGTACGATAGATGAAAACAATTTTTTTTATACACAAAGGCTCAATACTTAGAGACCTAGACTTTCTCAGGGTATGTTCACACGGCCTATTTTCGGCCATTTTTTGGCCCGAAACACGGACGAAAAATCAGAAGCAGAACGCCTCCAAACATCTGCCCATTGATTTCAATGGGAAAACAGCTTTCTGTTCCGACGGAGCGTTTTTCACGGCATTTTTTACGGCCGGCGAAAAAGAAGTGCAGATCACTTCTTGGGACGTTTTTGGAGCCGTTTTTCATAGACTCTATAGAAAACAGCTCCAAAAACGGGCGTAAAAAATGTTGCGAAAAACGCAGCGAAAATCGCGAGTGGCTTAAAAACATCTGAAAATCAGGAGCTGTTTTCCCTTGAAAACAGCTCCGTATTTTGAGACGTTTTTGAGTTTGTGTGTGAACATACCCACACAGTTGAGAGTCTGCTACAATTGTATCCAGTCTAGGCAATACTCAGCAAACACTTCAGCAGCACAAATCTCTATCCTGTCCTAATAATTGGCAACAATATATCAGTGAAGGAAAACTGAATGAGTCTGGAGTCCAGGCTGTAAAAGGGTAAGTTCACACATAGCGTAAACACTGCAGAATTTCCATCAGGGTTTTCTGTGCAGAAATGTTGCAGCGTTTACAGTAGCAGAAAAGAGGATGAGATTTCAACAAATCTCATTCACACACTGCAGAAAAAACCCTGCACAACAGACATGTGGAAATTGACTTGCTGTATGAATTTTCAAGCAGCACCATGTAGATTTATGTTGCAAAAATGCTGCAGAATTTCCACGCAGAAAATCCTGATGGAAATTCAGAAGTGTTTACGCTACGTGTGAACTTACCCTTGGGGGGGTCTTTACATGCCAAATTTGTGGCTTTTTTTGCAATCATTTGCGCAAATGTAATGCAGCAGACTGCCATTGTTTTCAGATGATTTACAGTTAAAAGGTAATACTCAAAAGTAAAATTCCCTTTTGTAAAAAAAATAGTCTATTTTTATAAAAATCATCTATAGTTAACATAAAAAGTAAAAAAAAAAGCATAAACAAGATTTTTAAAGAAAAATAAACATTCATCCGGACTCCAGAATTAAATTCCACCATGTTGATTTTAATGTGAAGAAAGAATAAGCCTCTGCCAGACCATACTGCAGCAGCAGCGGGAACAAATCCAACTTGCCCGATCCTTTTTCAGAAGAGTCTAGAGGCCGCCCATGGATCGTCAGCCGATCCTGGGTTCTTCGTTTTGTCTAATGTGTATAAACACCTGAAGGCCCCATGCACACGACCGTAGATTTCGTCCGTAATTGCGGACCATAATTACGGTCCGCAATTATGGACCCATTCATTTCTATTTACCGCGGACACCTTCCCGTATATCCGCAAAAGATAGGATATGTCCTATCTTTTGCTTTTTACGGACCGTGCTCCCATAGTTTATATGGGAGCACGGGCCGAAAATGTGTGTGGCTGTCCGCGGCCAGCTGTGCCCGTAATCGTGGACTGTGATTACGGGCACAGCCGTGTGCATGAGACATAAGATGCACATATCTTCTATAGAGTCCTACCAGTTCTTCAATTCTATATGAGAACTTTTGAGATGAGAACTTTTTTCTTTTGTGAGCTATCCAACTTGTGATAAATAGCATTCCCTGAATTCTTTGTTGCAACAGCAGTCAAACATAAAAGGCATAAAACTTGCCTATAGCCTACAGCCAAATCAAATCTGCTAGGCTGAGCAAAAGTCTATGTCTACCCAAATGGTTTTCATTGTGTCACAACAGTTTTTGAAGGAACATTCATCTTTGAAATAATTGTTCAGAAAAAGGTATTTTAATTACACACATACGTGACTGACAGACCAAAATATGACAGGGAGTAATACAGAAGATCCTATCAGTGCATCTGTATAATAAATTCATCAAAAATATCCCTAATATCCAAGCGCAAGTCCAAGGTTTCTGAAATATCTCCCGGGCAGTTTAGATTTCTTACAATTGACCTATACTGTATGTATGTTATTTGGTTTAATTAAAAATTTTATGTAAATATTTTTTCATTTAAATACTCAACTTAGATAAATATGCCATACCAGATGATAGCATCTTTTAAAATGTCTGGTATTAAATAAATTTCAATTTTCAATGGGTCGAGGGACAAACCCTTTCCGCATGCTGTATAAGGCCATACAATATGCACATCATCAGTATAAGTCAGAGCAGAGAGCTACTGCGAAGAGTGTTTTCCACTCTGGGGGGTTGATGAACATAGCTTTTAACTCCTCCCTTATACCGGGGTAGCGTCTACTTTATCTCCAGGCACTTTCTCTCTATGGCCCTTTTCTCTCTCTTGCAGGTAATCTCACTGGCTGCTCAGCCCACCATATCAACCTTGCCATTCGTGGGGAGGCTCTCAGGCCACTTGCAGACCCACTCAATCACCAAGGTCTCTCGTTTTGCATGTGTTTGACAGCACTTCAGCAGCCCACTGATCTCAGAGCCAGACCCTACACACTGAACCGCGTTAGGGAACAAACACCTTTTATCCATTTAACCCCACCCAGTGTGAGGCACTGAGCATCCCTATGCTGGTTGCCTCCTCCCATCGTTGTAGGCACAGAAAATAGAGTAGCAAATAGCGTCAGGGATGTTTCTCCCGGCGACGTATTCTAACAGACCACCTTACAATTGACATACAAAGTCACCATTGCCTGCAATAAACAACAGTCCTTGTCTCCAGGAACTTTACTCATGGAGGAAACCCATGGAGAAATGTCCGCCAGTGATGTGGGATCACAATACATTCTACAGCTCTGACCGCCTTCCTGGATACGAAGCCACGGAGCAGGATGCTCTATCTCCTAATGCAGAGCTATGAGCAGCCGGCAGCACAAACTATAGACAGTCCGTGCTGTATTTAGAAGCGGAATCGAAAACATTTAGAAAAACAATTATCGAGCACCTGCACTATAATCATTTTTCTATATAATGTTAGAATAGTTTTTGAGGTACTCATTAAAATAAAATTCTGAATTTAAAAATATACACTAAAATATATTTTTTTAATGAATTATTTTTATTAAATAAACATTTCTAAACATTAAAACACATATTTTAAGGTAAACTGTGGAAATTTTATGTACTCAAATATTCTTCCAAAAAGAATCTTCAACTCGTTCCGCAAAAAAAAATACAAGGTCCTAAATAACTACATAGTCTCAAACATAAAAAGTTATGACTGATGGAATTCAGGGAGGCAAAAACGAAAAAAACCTGTTGTTCTAAAGTCCAGAATTGATTTGTTCTAAGTTCTAATAAAGGCGTTTTCCAACCAAATATATTTATCACTTATCCACATAAATGGTCCTCCACCTTTGGGGCACACACTGATCACTAGAATGTGCATCCTGAGTCTCCCGTTCCTCCTCACCCTTATGACCGGGCTGTGAAGTAGTTTGATTGGTGTGGCGGTTGAGCATTCGTGCTGCCGCTCCATTTAAACTTTATGGAACTGATGGAAACAGCAGAACAGTGATTGGGGTTTCCAGTGGTGGTTAGTGTATACTGGTATGAATACATTAACTATATCTCCATATTCTATGACCAATATAAAAAATGCATGCAAAAAACATCCCATAATTCCAGGCTATTTATTCTCATTGTTTTATTATTTTGGAGAAATTGCTTATGTGTCCATTTCCAGTACACCACAATACATTTTTAACACATAGAATGCAAATATCCCAGTATCAGCAGCTTCGGGGCCTTGTGGATTGTTGATGGGGTTTTGAGACTGTGTTCCTGGCTCTCCAATTGCATTTCAAATTATTTTTACACAGCAAAACTGTTAATCATTCTCCCGTACCCGAGTTTTCCTCATTGATCAGTGAATTCCCAAATGCAATAAACCTGGTTTGTAGCTTTTCCAGCACTGTGAATGTCACTAATCCTTGATGTCCCAATAAAGACGACAGTAAAAGACGTATTAAACAACATAGAGTTGACTTACACCTCTTTCGTACACATCGTAAGGACCCTCAAGGTCAAGGCCACTGATTTCTATTTATTTATTATAAAATACAGATGAATTTTATGAACTGGGACAAAGTTTGAGTTTTGTCTAAGAGATAAGCAAAGTGCTCAATACACCATTTAAGGTGATGGGAGCTTAAAGGGACCATCATTATAAGGGCTGCACAGTTAAAGATATTCCAATCAAATTTGTAGATGCAAAATCATATAAATTGTAGCACCCAGATTTGCAATACAATAGAAGTAAATGGGAAAATGTGTCCCATAATTGCCATGTTCTGTATATTCTAATTGAAGTTCCACTAGAGAGACTCAAGTAAAAGATCTTTATGTATATTTCCTGACTAGAAAAATGAATTTAAAAAAAATCATTGTATCAGGCAATATACAGGGTGGGCCATTTATATGGATACACCTAAATAAAATGGGAATGGTTGGTGATATTAACTTCCTGTTTGTGGCACATTAGTATATGGGAGGGGGGAAACTTTTCAAGCTGGGTGTTGACCATGGTGGCCATTTTGAAGTTGGCCATTTTGTATCCAACTTTAGTTTTTTCAATGGGAAGAGGGTCATGTGACACATCAAACTTATCGAGAATTTCACAAGAAAAACAATGGTGTGCTTGGTTTTAACGTTACTTTATTCTTTCATGAGTTATTTACACGTTTCTGACCACTTATAAAATTTGTTCAAAGTGCTGCCCATTGTGTTGGATTGTCAGTGCAACCCTCTTCTCCCCCTCTTCACACACTGATAGCAACACCGCAGAAGAAATGCTAGCACAGGCTTCCAGTATCCGTAGTTTCAGTTGCTGCACATCTCGTATCTTCACAGCATAGACAATTGCCTTCAGATGACCCCAAAGATAAAAGTCTAAGGGGGTCAGATCGGGAGATCTAGGGGGCCATTCAACTGGCCCACGACGACCAATCCACTTTCCAGGAAACTGTTCATCTAGGAATGCTCGGACCTGACACCCATAATGACATAAATAACTCATGAAAGAATAAAGTAACGTTAAAACCAAGCACACCATTGTTTTTCTTGTGAAATTCTCGATAAGTTTGATGTGTCACATGACCCTCTTCCCATTGAAAAAGCTAAAGTTGGATACAAAATGGCCGACTTCAAAATGGCCGCCATGGTCAACACCCAGCTTGAAAAGTTTCCCCCCTCCCATATACTAATGTGCCACAAACAGGAAGTTAATATCACCAACCATTCCCATTTTATTTAGGTGTATCCATATAAATGGCCCACCCTGTACTTTGCCATGTCCCCTATGTAGCATACATTCATTTGAACCTCTATGATATAAAATAAAAACCACCCATATCAAACTTACAAATATTAACCATCTCTACTATTTAGCACCCTACCCATTAGCCATAATATTCCAGTATGCCTCATGCTAGAACCCACTTCAGTAATATTCAATGTGTAATATTTTAGGCTAAATGATCAAATGTCTTTAAATGGAGAATATACAAGCTGTTTTAGTACCTCATGATAAGATGCCAAAATGTTTCTAACCCCCTAGAGCCAATTGTTTCATGCCATATGTCAATGGGTTCATTTATGGGTTACAGGTTATTTTTATTTATTTTTAGTTAAATCTTTGGGGACCCAAAGTTTATTGCCTAGTTCCTGATGTCTAGTTGTTTATTGTAGCGGTTCTTAGTATTTTAAAGCTCCAGTTCTGGGTTGGGTTGGCCCAACAGGGCACTAGAGGATCCTCCGTTGGGCCCAGGCCTGAAACCATAATGGGATGCTAATTATACAGGCGCCAACAGTTCATCATAAGACAATCCTATTTGAAGCTGAATTTGGAGCCACTCACTTGCCATTAGAGTCTACTTCTTATTGGTAGATTAACAGGTAACTAAGTAGACCTTATTGATTTGTTTTATTTATAATTTTACCAGTTTTTACCTTTTTTTCTAGCTTTTTTTTCTTTTAGGCTAAAATAGAAAAACCACTGCATTGATATCTGTGTAAAATATAATTTAACTCAAGTAGGAGGGAGGAGTGAGCAGAGATTATGCATTTCTATAAAGCCTCGGCGACTCTGTGACAAACTGAAAGCTCCTTATCTGCTAAAAATGGCTGCTGTAAGTTACCTCTATGACACAGGAGCATAAGTGACTAACAGAAGGAGAAACACAATACAAATTGATAAAACAAGAATAATTCTCTGTACAGGTAAGCTTTGATTTTTAAAGAAAAATGTGCGTTAAAATAGTTTTTAATTTTTTTATATTAATAAACAAACCGCTAAATCCTTCCTGCAAATCACTAGTTTTAAAATTCGATGCTAAACCCTTAACCTAATTCTGTAAACTGGAGTACGCTCTGGCATGCAGAGATGTTGACGGACCGTAGAGATAACAGTTTAAATATTTATACAGCGGAGGAGTTGTAGGAACTGAGTCAGCGTTAGTCTTGTTCTATTTCAGTAACTTGCAAATAGATGGTAACATAATTCCTAAATCTCGTTTACTGCGTAGCTCTGTAAAATGTCTCACGAGGAAGGGGCTGTAAAGCTCCAGAAAGGTCACATACTTTACTGTTATATCAGCTTAAAACCTAAGCAATTACTGCGTATTTATTCTTCATATCATCCGTAGTAAGTACAATTACCCAATAGTAATGATTTATCTTGGAGGTGTAGAGTAAACTTGTTTCTAGGTACCTGCTGTGTAATTACTATGAGGTAGTAACTGGGGATATTAGAATTGATAATGATAATATTCGATTGTTGCATATGAAACAGGGGCTAACACAGACAGCAGAGGTCCCCAGTACAAGAACAGTATATAGGCCCCTTGCTCTCCAATATCTCCTCATAGAGCACCCCCTTATGTCTCTCTAACAATTCAACAGCAATTGTAACCAATAAAATTCATTATCCCATTCCCTAACATGTAATCTAATAGAAAGTAGGAAGCTGCTTTTAAGGAGGTCATCGACAACCTTATCTACTGGGTCCCTCTGCAGTTGCACAGATTGCATATATGGTATGTTAACCTCTAATATGAAAGGAATGTTGAATTTGAATTCCATTAGTAAGCATGTCCCCATAAAATACTAAAACAATATATAATAATAATAATAATAATAATAATAATAATAATAAAAAATAACAGTATATATAATATAAAAATCCATGATTTTACCTTGTAAGGGTCCAAGTGTTATGATTAGCAGCAGGACTGCGGCTAATCAATGATTTCTGTTATCTTTGTGTTTGGGCAGTACTAGGCAATGCCTTTAGTCTGAATCTGGATTTGGTCATCAATTAGCTTTGCCTGGTTGATTAGGGTGGAGTACTTTTCTTGGGCTGATATATACTTATATATACTTCAGGCCTGGATTACTTAGGTTCTGGTTATACTGTTTCTGGCATGTGCTAACTCTTTCCAGATGCTAGTTAGTGACTTTGCTCTTGTCTATGTGTTTGTTTCTACAGTGGGACCTGTTGGTCTGCTGAGAGATCTAGTTTTTGTATATTGGTTTAAAGTGTATCCTGGGATCAGAAGTTTCAATGGTTTGATTGCCTTTCCTGTGCTTTTGGTCTGCTGCCCAGCTGTTGTTCAACCCTGATGTGGGATATTATTCAGATAGGAACAGTGAGTGCTGTTAATTTTTCCACTCCAATCATGCAATGTCTCCATCTTCTACTACCTTCAGTATTCTGGTCCTCTCATCCACTGGTGAGTTACTTGTACCTTTTTGTTTTCTTTAAGTTTTAATGCGTCCCTCACCCATGTGATAGTAGTTGTCTGGTATTGTGGTCTTGGGCACCACCAGCGGCGTAACACCAAGATACAGAGATTTGGGTCGATATTTAGCAGATTCCTCACATTGGAGAGCTGATGGTCACCAGTGTTTTTCAATAACAAAATAACGGATATTGAGGGTTGAGGAATATATATATATATATATATATATATATATATATCTTTTGACATGGAAACATGACATGACATGGATACACATAAAAAGATCACACCGGTTGGAGTTCATGAGCTCAGACCACCACAGATTTCAGGAAGGAAGGGGTTACTGTGATCTATAGTGCAACCAAACCTCTATGGCAACTCTTTGACCAAACTCTCCACTGATTTATGTGGCTTTTTGTTTAGAACCTAGGTACCCAACCTGTCGTACATGTATCCCAGAGGGTATATGTCATGTCTCTAGGGGTGCTCATGCTCGGCTTTTAATAGACAGCACAGTGTATGGTCATAACCTTGGAGGTGCTTAAATTACATTTGTTATAATATGGAGTATTTGGCTTAGGAACATTGAGAAACACTGCTTTAGAGTATTATGTCATAAATTTCCAATTATGGCACCACAGGGATGCTCAAAGTTTTTTTTTACATTTACAGTGGTTGTAGCTCAAATTCCATCGATGTGGTCTTCCTAAATTTTTGAATATGCTCCCATAGGATCTGGTAATGGTTCAAAGTAGGGATGAATTCAAAGGAGGTGTCAAAGACTTTAAAGTGTAGCTAAACGTTTGACAAACTTCTGACATGTCACAGTGACATGTTAGAAGTTTTGATTGGTGGGGGTCCGAGCACTGAGACCCCCACCAATCGCTAGAACAAAGCAGCTGAAGCGCTCGTGTGAGTGCTCAGCCGCTTCGTGTCTGTTCGGCTTTTTCCGGAAAGCCGATGTATCGGAGTACGGGCTCATAGACTTTCTATTGAGTCCGTACACGATACATTTATATCCGGAAAAAGCCGAACAGACACGAAGCGGCTGAGCGCTCACACGAGCGCTTCAGCTGCTTCGTACTAGCGATTGGTAGGGGTCTCAGTGCTTGGACCCCCACCAATCAAAACTTCTGACATGTCACTATGGCATGTCAGAAGTTTGTCAAACATTTAGCTACACTTTAAATGAAATAGGCTGCTGGATGTGTTATAAAAAGAAACAATACTCACCTGTTAAATCCCCGTACGCTCCAGTGTCTATGAGCACGTGACTGCTGCAGCCAATCATTGGCCTTAGTGGTGATGCTAGCATGTAAGGCACTTCACCGCTGAGGCCAATGATCGCATGAAGCTGTCACCTGGATGTGCAGCACATCATCCCTGCAGGACTAGTAAACAAAGACCGGCGGGGAGCATCAGCGCTGGAACAGCAGGGACTTTAACAGATGAGTATTAATTCTTATTTTTAAATATAACCCCTTTAAGAATTAGACTCCTCTCTAAAAAACACAATATACAGGGTTACTGATATTAATGTAGAATGTTGATCCAAGGATCTGACTGATTTACGGTAAAAGGATTTTTGTTTTTAACTATGGCAAGTAAGGTGTTTGCAATTCAGGGGTGGTTTTTGCCTTCCTCTGCATTAACTGGGGTTTGTAAGTATAAAAGTTTGAACTTGATGGATTGAGGTCTTTTTTTCAACCCACTAACTATGCAACTATGACATGTTACGAAGATCAGTTTTTGGGTGGATTTCCCCTTTAAGTTTCCTCATGTAATTTATTTTTGCTACTAAGTGATATAGTCTGCTGCTCAATATTAGGCTTTTGCTCCTGTGTTATCTGCTTGTTGTAATTTTCCTAATTTCACGTACTATGTAGAGTCCTAGCAATTAGACTTATTATTTATCTCTTGAAATAAATCCGATACATATTTACAGTCATATGTCTACTATATTCTTTCTTTAAAAGAGTTGGTCAAACACATTATTTTGCAGAACTTTTGGATACAAGTGATCGTGTGACTCCCACTATTGAGACTGTCCTTTCACTCAATAAGTTGTAGCGATAAAGTGTGTCAATGATTAATTAAATAAAACATATTTTTTTCGGAAAGTTTCATAATGTTGTGAGCAAATACCCACCTGTGACTTTTACAAGTTGAGTGGAGATGAGTGAATCAATTCTACACTATTCAAATTTCTTGCCAATATCCCAAAAGTTTTGGATTTTAGCAAATCCAAAACTTTTGGGATTCGTCCTGCATGAATAGCTCAAAATGGCAGCCCCCATTTTACAGATCAGATAAAGACAAGAAGACGGAGAACAGGGATCACATGACCTCGAACGACAGCCAGGTGGGCTTTCCCATAATGGCTTGCAGGCATACCTCCCTCTAGCATAGTCAATCATGAGTGGTTTAGGGTGAGAGTCACTGATGAAGATCCTGCTGCAGATAGATAGTGGATTAGTGTCAGTAAGTGTGTTTCATAGTGAGAAGAAGAGAATAGCTAGTTAGAGTTACAATCATTTTATAGAGAGAAAGATTTTAGAGAGAGAGAGGGATAGGAGTTAGTCAGTGTCTGTGTGTTAGTTATGCAGGCAGCCATTGCTGTGAGTCAGTGCTGCTGCAGCTATACAATGAATTTTCACATTCATTTGTAAATCACCAGTCTTCATCACATCATTCACAAATCTACTTCAATAATATTAATCATATTGCTGATATAGTGTTGCTGCCTTTTGAAACAGACGTCATAGTAACAATTTTTTCAAATAAATAGATTTTAATTTAAATAAAAATTCTGGTGCTGATACCATACGGCCAAAAAAAAAATCAAAACCCGACAGGGGCAGATCTGCTTCTACTGTGGTCAACTTGGGAGCAGGTGACACCACTGCTACCATTGGTGTAGACTCAAAAGCTGTCAGATCTTGGGCAATCTGAGGTGGTGGTGGTGACAGAAAAGTTGCGAGTGTTGCTGGTGGTGGCTTTGTGCGGGCATCTCCTGGGAATTTTTTTACACAGGCCAACAAATCCATTGCAGTAAGCAAGCTCTGCAGCCAAATAATAAGCTGTGCCATTCACAAAGATCCTGCAATTCAAGTAAAGTCTAAGCCAGTTCTCAACTGCTTGACTTTTTACAAAATAAAACAAATCCTAAGAAATACAATACAGCAACAAAAATGTGCAGTATTTTTGAATGTGATGCCTCAAAGTCAATGTCCACCCTTGATCATTTTGTTTGTTTCAATCTGAATAAGTAAAACATTATGTGCTTTTTGATTTATCTAAATAAATTCCTGTTGCAGGAAAATTTTATGGTCCAGTTTGTGGAAGACCCGACTAGAGGTGACACTCTGTTGGATCTGGTGATTTCTAATAATGCAGAGCTTCTTGGGAATGTCAATGTTCGTGAAAACCTTAGAAACAGTGATCACAATAGTTATATTTTACCTATACTGTAAAAAACAAACACAGGCTGGGAGGGCAAATACACTTAATTTTTAGAAGGCCAATTTCCCCAGGATGAGGGCGGCAATTCAGGACATAGACTTGGAAGAACTAATGTCAAATAATGGAACAAATGATAAATGGGAGATTTTAAAGTCTACTTTGGGTAACTATAGTGCAAAATTTATTCCTATAGGTAATAAGTATAAACAACTAAAATTAAACCCCACATGGCCTACACCTTCTGTAAAAAGGGCAATACATGACAATAAAAAGGGCATTTAAAAAATACAAATCTGAGGGTACAGCTGTAGCCTTTGTAAATTATAAAGAGCTTAAAGGGGTTGTCCGAGATTTAATGACTTTGTGTTAATGCATGTAATTTATAAATGTAAATACATTTGTAATATACTTACACTTTCCAAAGTGGCCCCGTTTCCAGATCCTGCCGTGGGGAACTTGACGAGTGACGTCACACTCTGCTCTGGCCGCTTTTTTGATCTTGAATTATTTTCCGTCTATACGACACGTCACTTGTGATATGGTGTATATCGGCTTGTTCTGTTGTAACGTGCATGCGCGGCCCCTGCTTATCTCGAGAACAGCAGCGACCGCGAGAACAGCAGTGACAGCGCATGCGTGTTACGGGCTGTGAAGCAGAACAAGCCGATATACACCATCTCACAAGTGACGTGTCGTATACCCGGCAAATAATTCAAGATCAAGAAAGCGGCCAGAGCCAGTGCAGAGAGTGACGTCACCCGTCAATTACCCCACGGCAGGATCAGGAAACGGGGCCACTTTGGAAAATGTAAGTATATTACAAATGTATTTACATTTATAAATTACAAGCATTAACACAAAGCCATTAAATCTCTGACAACCCCTTTAATAAAATTTGTAAAAAGGTAATAAAATTAGCAAAAATACAAAATGAAAGGCAGGTGGCCAAGGGAAGTAAAACAAATCCCAAAAAATTATTCAAGTATATAAATGCAAAAAAGCCAAGGTCTGAACATGTAGGACCCCTAGATAGTGGTAATGGGGAGTTGGTGACAAGGGATAAGGGGAAGGCAGAGTTACTAAATGGGTTCTTCAGCTTTGTATATACAACAGAAGAAAGAGCAGCTGATGTAGCTGGTGCCAGTGCTGTTAATATATCAGTTGATATACTGAATTGGATGAATGTAGAGATGGTCCAAGCTAAATTAAACAAAATATATGTACACAAGTCCCTGGGACCAGATGGGTTATACCCTAGAGTTCTTAAAGAGCTTAGTTCAGTTATTTCAGTCTCCCTCTTCATAATATTTAGAGATGCTCTAGTGACTGGTATAGTGCCAAGGGACTGGCGCAGGGCAAATGTGGTGCCTATTTTCAAAAAGGGCTCTATGTCTTCCCCAGGTAATTATAGACCAGTAAGCTTAACATCCATCGTGGGGAAAATGTTTGAGGGGCTATTGAGGGACTATATACAGGATTATGTGACAATAAATAGCATTATAAGTGACAGCCAGCACGGTTTTACTAAGGACAGAAGTTGGCAAACCAACTTGATTTGTTTTTATGAAGAGGTGAGCAGAAGCCTAGACAGAGGGGCTGCTGTGGATATAGTGTTTTTGGACTTTGCAAAGGCATTTGACACTGTCCCTCATAGACGTCTAATGGGTAAATTAAGGACTATAGGTTTAGAAAGTATAGTTTGTAATTGGATTGAGAATAGTCTCAAGGACCGTATCCAGAGAGTTGTGGTCAATGATTCCTACTCTGAATGGTCCCCGGTTATACGTGGTGTACCCCAGGGTTCAGTGCTGGGACTACTATTATTCAACTTATTTATTAATGATATAGAGGAAGGGATTAATAGCAGCATTTCTATTTTTGCAGATGACACCAAGCTATGTAGTAATGTTCAATCTATGGAAGATGTTCGTGAATTGCAAGCGGATTTAAACAAACTAAGTGTTTGGGCGTCCACTTGGCAAATGGGGTTTAATGTAGATAAATGTAAAGTTATGCATCTGGGTACCATAAACCTGCATGCATCATATGTCCTAGGGGGAGCTACACTGGGGGAGTCACTTGTTCAGAAGGATCTGGGTGTACTTGTAAATCATAAACTAAATAACAGCATGCAGTGTCAATCAGCTGCTTCAAAGGCCAGCAGGATATTGTCGTGTATTAAGAGGCATGGACTCGCGAGACAGGGATGTAATATTACCACTTTACAAAGCATTAGTGAGGCCTCATCTAGAATATGCAGTTCAGTTCTGGGCTCCAGTTCATAGATTGGATGCCCTTGAAATAGAAAAAATACAAAGAAGAGCAACGAAGCTAATAAGGGGCATGGAGAATCTAAGTTATGAGGAAAGATGAAAAGAACTAAACCTATTTAGCCTTGAAAAAAGACGACTAAGGGGGGACATGATTAACTTATATAAATATATTAATGGCACATACAAAAAAATATGGTGAAATCCTGTTCCATGTAAAACCCCCTCAAAAAACAAGGGGGCACTCCCTCCGTCTGGAGAAAAAAAGGTACAACCTGCAGAGGTGACAAGCCTTCTTTACTGTGAGAACTGTGAATCTATAGAATAGTCACCGCAGGAGCTGGTCACAGCAGGGACAGGAGATGGCTTTAAAAAAAGCTTAGATCATTTCCTAGAACAAAAAAATATTAACTCCTATGTGTAGAAATGTTTTACTTCCCTTTTCCCATCCATTGGTTGAACTTGATGGACATGTGTCTTTTTTCAACCGTACGAACTATATATTGCTAGTGGTGGGAGAGATACAGAGATCAAAATCCGCTGCATAGACATAGATTTAAAAGATAACATGATAGTTTCCTGCAGCCACCACTACATAGTTGCCAACATTTGAATTTTTTTTCCAGGGACAATTACAGTGTGGCTTCTTTAGTGGGTGTGTCTTCGGGGTGTGTGGCTTATGTAGTGGGTGTGGCCAATAGTGCGTGGCTTTCATCACAGAATTTCTGCATACAAATAAAGGAACAAAAATTTCTGCACTAGTTTGGCTGACAACTACTATGGTGGCCAGTATCTCTCTCTGGTTATCCGGTTGTTTACAGGCAGGTGGTGTCTCACTTTATAACTAGGGCTAGGTGATATGAGTTGACTACTGGTAGCGTAAAAACCAGCATAGATAGTGCCACACTCAGTGCCCTTTGTAGATGGTGCTCCATATTGCCCCCAGCAGAAATTGCCACACACTGCTCCCTGTATATATTGCTACAGTGCCCCCTATAGATAGTGCCATATCAACCCCTGTAGATAATGCCACATGGCCCCCCCTGTAGATAGTGGCACACACCCCCTTTTTAAATAGTGCCACAGTGCCCCCTGTAGATAATGTCACATTACCCTCTGTAGATAATGCTCACAGCCCCCTGTAGATAGAGCCACAGAGCCCATTGTAGATGGTGCCACAGTTCCCTCTATATATAATGCCACAGTGCCTTCTGTAGACAGTGCAAACCCCCTGTAGGTAGGGCCACAGTGCCCTCTGTAGATAGTGGTATAGTGCCCTCTGTAGATAGTGCCACAGTGCCCTCTGTAGATAGTGCCTCACAGCCCCCTGTAGAGAGTAGATAGTGCCACACAAACCCCTTGTAGATAGTACCACACATACCCCCTTGTAGATAGTGCCACAGCCACCCTATAGATAGTGCTACACCTCCCCCTCCCTGTAGATAGCACCATTGGGGCTCCCTTTAGGAGTTGAATCCCCAGCCGGATCATTGCAGATGCTCTGGCCGCGTATCCCTCTCCTGAAGGAGCCACTGACGTCACTGTCCATTCATGGGCAGGAAAGTCAAGGGCTTCCTCTATGAGCGGAATCCCTGGCTAAAGTGTTGGAAACACTCTGGCTGGGTATTCTGCTCCAGTAGGAGTGAATGGCAGAGCAGGGACCGGATAGTTTCCTGCTCTGCCATAGAATTCAATTGTATCTGCGTCCTGAGGATGCAGATACAATTGAATATGGCAGTTGCCGGGACACGTTCTGGATAGTAATTTTCCGGGACTGTCTCTGTAGATTCGAGACAGTCCCGGCAAATTTGGGACTGTTCACGACTATGCCACTATGTCTATGAAGGGGAATTTGGAGCTCTCTATTGGAAAAATAGAGCTGTGACCTCTAGAACGATATGCCGAAATTAAACAATTTTGGACCTTAAGGCCAGGAGCTCACACACACACAGTTTTGATGCAGTTTTTGAGGGAGTTTTTGGCTCAGTTTTTTTAGCCCAGGCCAAAAAGTGGATCCAAAAGTAAGGAAAGGTATAAAGAAAAGACTGATGCATCTCCTTCCAGTGTCCATTCCTGTGTATGGCTCAATAAACGGAGCCAAAAACTGCATAAAAATTGTGTGTGTGATCCTGGCCTTAAAATTCCTGATAATAAAAGTTGGAGATTCACTTTGAAACTGCAATCTGGGAAACACTGATACATTGTTCTATGCCTAGTTCAGGACATAAAACAGGCTATATTGAGGGGTCGTTACATAAGTCTGAGAATCAAACGAAACAGAAGATAGAATTTATGCATCACCCATTCAGGCGCTGCTCTAGTTATAACACAGTGTATGATTTTTACCTGTAGTGTTCCTTTATTTAAACCTTTAGGATAAATATGTACTACAAAGATGGATTAGTAAGTGAGATTTTTATATATATATGTGTGTGTGTGTGTGTGTATATATATCTATACATCTATATATATATATATATATATATATATATATACAGTATATATATATATATATATATATATATATATATATATACAGGGTGGGCCATTTATATGGATACACCTAAATAAAATTGGAATGGTTGGTGATATTAACTTCCTGTTTGTGGCACATTAGTATATGGGAGGGGGGAAACTTTTCAAGCTGGGTGTTAACCATGGCGGCCATTTTGAAGTCGGCCATTTTGTATCCAACTTTAGTTTTTTCAATGGGAAGAGGGTCATGTGACATCAAACTTATCGAGAATTTCACAAGAAAATCAATGGTGTGCTTGGTTTTAACGTTACTTTATTCTTTCATGAGTTATTTACAAGTTTCTGACCACTTATAAAATGTGTTCAAAGTGCTGCCCATTGTGTTGGATTGTCAATGCAACCCTCTTCTCCCACTCTTCACACACTGATAACAACACCGCAGAAGAAATGCTAGCACAGGCTTCCAGTATCCGTAGTTTCAGTTGCTGCACATCTTGTATCTTCACAGCATAGACAATTGCCTTCAGATATCCCCAAAGATAAAAGTCTAAGGGGGTCAGACCGGGAGACCTAGGGGGCCATTCAACTGGCCCACGACGACCAATCCACTTTCCAGGAAACTGTTCATCTAGGAATGCTCGGACCTGACACCCATAATGTAGTGGTGCATCATCTTGCTGGAAAAACTCAGGGAACGTGCCAGCTTTAGTGCATAAAGAGGGAAACACATCATCATGTAGCAATTTCAGATATCCCGTGGCCTTGAGGTTTCCATTGATGAAGAATGGCCCCACTGTCTTTGTACCCCATATACCACACCATACCATCAATTTTTGTGTTCCAACAGTCTTGGAGGGATCTATCCAATGTGGGTTAGTGTCAGACCAATAGCGGTGGTTTTGTTTGTTAACTTCACCATTCACATAAAAGTTTGCCTCATCACTGAACAAAATGTTCTGTGTAAACTGAGGGTCCTGTTCCAATTTTTGTTTTGCCCATTCTGCAAATTCAGTGCGCCAATCTGGGTCATCCTCATTGAGATGCTGCAGCAGCTGGAGTTTGTAAGGGTGCCATTTGTGAGTAGCTAATATCCGCCGAAGGGATGTTTGACTGATGCCACTCTCCAGTGACATGCGGCGAGTGCTACGCTGTGGGCTCTTGCTGAATGAAGCTAGGACAGCCACTGATGTTTCTTCATTAGTGACAGTTTTCATGCGTCCACATTTGGGCAAATCCAACACTGAACCAGTTTCACGAAACTTGGCAAGCAGTTTGCAAACTGTAGCATGGGAGATGGGTGGTCTCGTAGGGTGTCTTGCATTGAAATCTGCTGCAATGACCCGGGTACTGCGTTCACCAGACATCAACACCATTTCTATCCGCTCCTAACGTGTTAACCTCTGCGACATGTCAATGGCTGTAAACAAAGAGAAGCTTGTAAATAACTCATGAAAGAATAAAGTAACGTTAAAACCAAGCACACCATTGTTTTGCTTGTGAAATTGTCGATAAGTTTGATGTGTCACATGACCCTCTTCCCATTGAAAAAACGAAAGTTGGATCCAAAATATCCGACTTCAAAATGGCCGCCATGGTCAACACCCAGCTTGAAAAGTTTCCCCCCTCACATATACTAATGTGCCACAAACAGGAAGTTAATATCACCAACCATTCCCATTTTATTTAGGTGTATCCATATAAATGGCCCACCCTGTATATATATATTGCAAACCCTTTAAGAAGGTCTTTTAAATGAGCATATTTTTTGAGGTAAGCAAATCTTCCTAAGATGCATTGTGCTTCTCAGTGTGTAATTCGATACATCATGTTCCCATGTAAACTCATTTGTATTGCTTCTTAAGGTTTAGTTACTCGGCTGCTTTGCAATGATTTCTTTTTGGCTTGTTATTCTTCGTTTTTCCTA
Source organism: Rhinoderma darwinii (assembly GCF_050947455.1). NCBI lineage: Eukaryota > Metazoa > Chordata > Amphibia > Anura > Rhinodermatidae > Rhinoderma > Rhinoderma darwinii. Next base: position 444,725,636 of record NC_134688.1, on the reverse strand, counting down.
GAAAATGTTAATATTTTCTACCACACGACCTCTCGAATACATTTATTTTAGTCTCATGATTTGCTCTGTATTAAATTTGTGAATTTGATATCTCTGTGGCAGATTTCTATATCAACTTTAATGATCAAGTATAATTTTGTGGCCATGTCTTGGAAAGCCATGCACTAAGGAAATACCTTTTCACTAAGGCCTCATTCAGACTAACGTGTCAGATTTGAACCCACAAAAACGCGCCTTTTTCATGCATTTGACTTCCCGTGTTGTCAGTGTGGTTTCCGTCTATCATAAGTTTTTCTCGTCTGTGTCCTCTGCAAGCCCTTCCTTTTTTCCATTTTTTCTCTGCATTTCATTAGCAACTGATGCGTGAAACACGGACACCAAACAGATGTCGTTCGTCTGCAGTCCATTGTTTTTACGCACCCATTGACTTCAATGGGTATCGTGGTCCGCAAAAATGGACCAGAATAGGACATGTGGAGAGTTTCAGGCAACGGAGACACACCTCGTGAAAAAACACGGACGTGTGAATAGCCCTTGAATTGCATGGGTCAGTGGGGTATGTTATTTCAACAGACGGCACACGGACGTGTAATACGTTAGTGCGAATAAGGCCTTAGGGAATGGGACTGCTGGTGACTGGCCAGGTTAGACCTCATTTAGATTAATATTGTCTCATTGTCTCGCCCTTCAGTAAGGAATTTACATAATCTATCCCAAGAGCAGAGGACAATATGAATGACTTCATCTTCTGCACGGGGGGGGGGGGGGTAATATGTCAGCACCATATAAGTAAAGGGTAATATATGGGATTTTTTTTAATTTTGTTAGACATTTCAATCTATCCCTAACTCCATAACGTGTTCTCTGTTTTCTGACACTGGATCATCTCCTTATTTTAAGTGTTACCTGACAGTTCATGATTTGGTTGAAATAAATTCCTTGAAATAATAAATTTGAAAGGCTGCCCGATATGACTAATAGACAGAGCTAAGACTCTCAAGGCATTTTTTGAAATTCCAGCCTTGGGATCATAAGCTTAGCTATTAATTGGAGTGTATTTATAAGTCACCAGACATAAAGCAAGGTGGGCTTCAAGATGTTAGAGGGGTTGTCCCGTGAAGATATCCGCTGTACAAATGCCCTATTAGGACATATGGGGGTCATAGAGAGTGGAGTACCGCTATATGTATTACATGATTGGGCCATTTATTTGAATTGCAGACACGTAATATTACATGTCTGTAAAATGTTTAAGCAAAATGTTTGCTCGGCCACAGCTTCCCCCAGTGATAAAAACTGATCTCCAGCCATTTCTGAAAATGGATCAGCAGCGATCAGCGGATCACCCGGACTGGCTTCAATTGTAAAAAGGATTGTTTTCAAGAAACAACTGCTTTTATCAGTTAATGTCAAATAGGTTATATTATGGAGCATTTATTAAGGCTATATTCATGCTGTGTTTAGGAATCCATTTAACATATACATCTGGAAGTGTTCCCGAAGTCCATAGGTAGCAAGCACCAAACAAACCGTCATGGCGCGCTTCGTTGTTTACATAGTTCATCCATTCACTTATTAATAGCATGGCCGTAGGTGCCTGTAGTTCTGACATCACATCCGTGAACCAGGAGGCAGAGGATGAGCAATACTAAATTGAAGGACATGGAGATTTTCATTTAATTGGGTGAATATCATTATTAAACTGAAACATATAATTATCATGAGTATACAATATTAATAATCTACAATACACAGGGGTCTTACCTTGGTCTTTTAAGACTTACAGTATAAATAAAACTTAGGTCTATTTTTCCCTGTAAAAAAAAAACCCATATATAAATAGTCTGAGTCTGTTTTTCTCTGTCACAAAAGACATAAAAGCATGGTTGAGGCCTGCATGCTTTCTGTCAGCTTCTTCACCTTTGTGTGTATGGAGATTGACAGTAGCCGCTATAGACACAGAGGATATTTTCCAATCCGCAAAGCAACAAAACAGTGCGATACCACGCTTTATACTTAAAGCCTTTTTCTATGACTCAAAAGTCTTAAAGGTACACTTAAAGAGGCTCTGTCACCAGATTTTGCAACCCCTATCTGCTATTGCAGCAGATCGGCGCTGCAATGTAGATTACAGTAACGTTTTTATTTTTCAAAAACGAGCATTTTTGGCCAAGTTATGACCATTTTTGTATTTATGCAAATGAGGCTTGCAAAAGTACAACTGGGCGTGTTGAAAAGTAAAAGTACAACTGGGCGTGTATTATGTGCGTACATCGGGGCGTGTTTACTACTTTTACTAGCTGGGCGTTGTGTATAGAAGTATCATCCACTTCTCTTCACAACGCCCAGCTTCTGGCAGTGCAGACACAGCCATGTTCTCGAGAGATCACGCTGTGACGTCACTCACAGGTCCTGCATCGTGTCGGACGAGCGAGGACACATCGGCACCAGAGGCTACAGATGATTCTGCAGCAGCATCGGCGTTTGCAGGTAAGTCGATGTAGCTACTTACCTGCAAATGCTGATGCTGCTGCAAAATCAACTGTAGCCTCTGGTGCCGACACGATGCAGGACCTGTGAGTGACGTCACAGCGTGATCTGCCAGAAGCTGGGCGTTCTGAAGAGAAGTGGATGATACTTCTCATCAGAACGCCCAGCTAGTAAAAGTAGTAAAAACACCCCGATGTACGCACATAATACACGCCCACTTGGACTTTTACTTTTCAACACGCCCAGTTGTACTTTTTCAAGCCTCATTTGCATAAATACGAAAATGGTCATAACTTGGCCAAAAATGCTCGTTTTTTAAAAATAAAAACGTTACTGTAATCTACATTGCAGCGCCTATCTGCTGCAATAGCAGATAGGGGTTGCAAAATCTGGTGACAGAGCCTCTTTAACTTAACGTATAACAGGTGAATGCAATCTTTTGTTCTCCTTTATCAGCCATTTCAGGCTGGTTATTGGCAGAGTTGTGGACTTTAAGTTTAAATAAATAAGATAAAGTCAAGTCCAAATGTATTTTTTTTCCATTTATTAATACAGAATGAAGCTTATGTAATTGGATAGCACATTACATAAGGTTGTTGTATCTCTATTTACCCATGTAATATCTGATTAGAATAAATTGCCAAGTGCTTTGTTAAATAGAGAACAAACCAGTTTGCAATAATTATTAAGCCTGAAAGGAACGCGGGCAGAAATTATATTAAAACTCATTGTTCCCCAAGGCAAACACTCGATGGCAAATGGTTTTAAAAATGTTGTCTCATGAAGACAGCCCCTGCCAAATGACATATTAGGGCACATGGACATCATAGAGGTGGATCAGGACCATATTAGGGCACATGGACATCATAGAGGTGGATCAGGACCTCTCTCTATAAGCCAAAACAGAGTCAGAATGTAAGATAGGCCAGCGCTGATGACGTCGGCCTCTGTGTCTGAGGGCAGGGGCGTGTCTCAAACTTCCAAAGAAAGGAAGCCGGAAACTGTAGTGGCCATTTTGGAGAGTGGTGGACCGGAATGCAGTTACAGATCATTCAGGAGTCGGTCAGCAGGTAGGTTTACTATACATTTGCAATGCATAGTAAAAAAAAAAAAAAATTGGACTGTAGTGTCGCTTTAAAGGGGACTTAAGATGAATGCCCACCTTTTCACACCAAATCGTTTTAGGTCCGAAATTGTTGATTAATTTCTTGATATATCCTAATAGCAATCATTGTTCTATTTTCTGATCCAGAGCTCTAAATCTTCTGTATAGACATAGATTTATAACATACTTTTGAACACTTGCAGAATCCCCTAGGCGGGGGATAGGCCTATAGGCCACAGATACAATTACATGCATAAGCGCTGAATGGCCGGGCACGTTTTGTGCCCGACCATTCAGCGCCCAGCAATGAAGCTTATTGGCAAGACTGAATGACTTGCCCCGCCAATCAGCGCCTTTCACCAACGCTAGCGCTTCCGTTGTTGAAAGGCGCTGATTGGCAGAGAAAGTCATTCTGCGCCTTTCAACGACACTAGCGGTGCGATGACCGTGTGATGTAATCGCGCCACTTGCGTCGTTCAGCTGCAGCAGACCTGCTCAGAAGAGAGCAGGCCTGTATTGACACGCGGGGACGGGACCAAGGTGTATACAGGGATAATGGCTGACATATACAGGGTTGATGGTGGTTATATACAGGGATGATGTTGGTTAATACAGGTATGATTGCTGGACTACCCATCATCCCTGCATATAACCCCCACCTTCCCCGTATATAACCACCATCATCCCTGTATATACCAGCCATCATTCCTGTATGTAAACTCCATCATCCCTGTATATACCTGCCAGACTGGTATTTATAGGGATGATGGGGGTTATATAGAGGAATAATGGCTGGTATATACAGGAATAATAGCTGGTATATACAGGGATGATGGGGATTACATCTGCATTAACCCCCATCATCCCTGTGTATACCAGCCATCATCCCCGTATATAATCCCCATCATCCCTGTATGTACCAGCCATCATCCTTGTTTATAACCCCCATCATCCCTGTAAATACAAGCCTGGCTGGTATTTACAGGGATGATGGGGTTTATATACAGAAATGATGGTTGGTATATACAGTGATTATGGTTGTTATATACGGGGATGATGGTTGTTATATACAGGGATGATGGGTAGTCCAGCCATCATCCCTGCATTAACCCCCCATCATCCCTGTGTATACCAACCATCATCCCCTTATATAACCCCCATCATTTCTGTATATAAACCACATCTTTCCTGTATATACTAGCCAGACTGGTATATACAGAGATGATAGGGGTTATATACAAAGATGATGGCTGGTATATACAGGGATGATGGGGGTTATATACAGAGATGATGGGGTTTATAAACTGGGATGATGGCTGGTATATAATTAGAATGTGCCTCTAAGTTGCAAACATGCGTTAGGGGGGCCCACTGGGTTGGGTCCCACTCAGATATGCCCCCCCCCCCCTGTGTAAAACCCCTAGCTACGCCTCTGCTGCACATAGTATTTGTACATAAGGATACAGGAACATAGGCAAGTTTTCGTTTTTGGCTACCGGTACGCTCCAATATCAAATAACACCTTTTATTTAGCAATGAATTCTATTTTCAATTTCATGAATTAAAGAGAAAAGTAAAGCAAGATTTTGTAGGTATCCATATCACAATTAAGTGTATTATAATAAGAAACATATCATATTCTAAGTAAAATACTCAAACTGATACAGACAGCGAAGAACAATTTAATCCATTAAACATATTGAAGTAAGCCCAGCCAATAAACCAAATTTCTCATCTGTCATCACTTCAAACGATTTTTTATTCATATGTCTGATGTCGGATAGGCTTGACTAGATCCCAAATATTAAAATAGTCTTTCCCGAGCAGAAAGTGTAAGGGAGTCCTGGGTGGTATTCTGTGCTTTTCCTTCCAAGCTGGCTGATCTCCAATCTAATGTTCTTCATTTTAGCTGAAAATGAGCAAAGTGGAAGAAGCAGTGTATAATGTTCCATGCCAGGATTTGATTTCCCACAGTTCTTTGATCGAAGTAAAAGATCTATATTTCTACACTCAGACAACCATTTTAATTAGGAAGCACATTTTTAGGTTCTGACAAATGAATATAAGCTGGAACAGGACTGTTACATGAAATACACACACCATCCAAGTGTCCCTCCTTTTTTGGGGGGGGGGGGCAGTCGCTACCTTTTTCTTAAATAAATCTGCCCCTTTGCAACTGAAATTGCCCTCTTTTTGAACTGATTACTATATCTGCATTGTTAAGTCTACTTTATTGTGTATTCTGATTTCAAAATGCGCATTAACACATACCCTGTTGATCATCTCATGATTTTTATAATATTCACTTCAATGGGGAAAAGGCTGTAATACCTGTGAATCACCACTAAATGTGTGTCGATCATTCACTGTGAGCAAGAAGAAATGAAATGAAAGGGTATGTTCACACGGCAGCGTCCGATACGGCTGAAATTACGGAACAGCTCCTGAATTTCAGACGTAAATTGCTCGTACTCGCGTTTTCGCGGCGGCAATTACGGACGTAATTGGAGCTGTTTTTCAATGGTGCCAAAGAAAAACGGCTCCATTTACGTCTCAAGAAGTGACATGCACTTCTTTGACGTGGGCATCTTTTGACAGCGGCGCGTAAAAAAAATGACCGTCGGCACAGTACATCGTAAAACCCATTCAAATGAATGGGCAGATGTTTGGCGACGCTTTGGAGCCGTATTTTCGGACGTAATTCGTGGCTAAAACGCCCGAATTACGTCCGTAAATAGGGTGTGTGAACACAGCCAAAGGGACGCAGCGCTCGTACGAGTGCTGTGATCCCTTCAAAACAGCTGATTGGCGGGGATCCGTGGGGTTGGACCTTGATGCATCAGCTATTGATGGCCTATCCTGAGCATAGGCCATCAATTTTTATCAGCTGGAAAAACTCCTTTAATAGAGAAAAAAATGCTGCGGCACACATACCGCCACGCTTAGATTGCCCCTCTTTCCATTCTTTAACCCCTTGGCAACATGCCTCGTACTTATTACGTTGCTGTCGCCAAGGGGAAGTATGGAGCGGGCTCACGTGCTGAGCGAGCTCCATACCCAGAGGTTGACGGCTGTGTTACACTGTGATTCCGCCCGTTTAGCACCTTAAATGCCGCGGTCAATCGTGCCCGTGGCATTTAAATTGTTAGAATCAGAGGGGTGCCCCCTGAAACAGGCCACTGTCCTCCCCCCCCCCCCTGCATGGCACGATCGGCCATTTACAATGGTTGTTATGGCTGCCTGGGGGCCTAACAAAGGCCTCCAGGTCTGCCATCTTTGTACTCCTTTGAAGCCCTGCCTCAGGGCTTCAAATGAGACTGTCTATATCACGATCTACTGCAATACATTAGTATTGCAGTATATCATGCAAGCAATACAACAGTCGCTGGTTCAAGGCTCCTAGGGGGACTAATAAAAAAAACTTTATTTCACGTTTTTTTACTTTTTTGTATGTTTAAAAAAAAAAAAGTATTCAAAGTTAAAAAAAAAACTTTTTCCCATTTTCCCCCTAAAGTAAGGTTAAAAAATAAATAAAAGTTAACATAACTGGTATCGCCGTGTCCGTAAAAATGTCTGACCTATCACAATATAGGTTGTTTAACACGCTCGGTGAACACCATAAAAAACTAATTATAAAACACGCAAATTGCTGTTTTTTGGTCACCTTTGCTCTCCAAATAAAAATAAATAAAAAGTAATCAAAAAGTCGCATATACCCCAAAATGGTATCGGTGAAAATGTCAGAATATTGCGCATCAAAACATTTTTCTTTTAGCAAATATTTTTTTTTTTTTTCAAAAGTGGTAAAACATAAAACAAAACATATAAATTTGGTATCGCCATAATTGTATCAACCTGTAGAATAAATTCCACATGTGGCTTTTACCGCCTGATGGTCGCCGTAACAACAAAACCCCCCCAAAACATGGCGTAATCGCTCTTTTTTTGCCATTTCACCCCACAAATAATTATTTTTCAGCTTCCCAGTACATTATGCGGTACAATAAATGGTGCCATGACAAACTACTACTTGTCCCACAAAAAATCAAGCCCTCGTACGGCTATGTCGACAAAAAAACAAAGAAGTTATGGCTTTTGGAAGGCGGGGAGCAAAAAACTAAAATGAAAAAACTGAAATTGGCCGATTCTCCAAGGGGTTAAAACTGGGGAGGCTTGTATAAGACAGCGGCTCCCGGCTGGGGACCACACAGACCTATGTCAGGAGACATTAAGTGGCTTATATTATGCATCTATAGATACATTTGTATGGTCCCTGTCGCAGGTGCTTGCTACACTTGTGAGCCTCCTGTGACTGTTTTATTTTTGTCTGGAGTTAATGGAGGGCGCCCAGGTTAGTTGGGGGCCCTGATAAGTTTACTGCTTGTCATGCCCATGGCCGCGGGCCGTCAGGCTCACTCACCTCCTGACGCACGCGGCCATGGAACTGTGAGCGCTGGTTCCCATCTCCTCCTCAGGAGATGCCAGTGCTCAATTCCGCTTCTTCTGGTCGGGTCCCGCATGCTCTTAAAGGGCCAGCGCTCGCACCTAAAATTAGTACAAAAGTAGCCCATGAGCACCCTGAACTATAAGAGGGTCCCAGCCCATTCCTGCCTTGCCTAAGCCTTGTTGTCGTTACCCTAGTCTGTCTATGCAAATGGCCTCCTAATAGTTTTCCTAGACACCCTTAATCTGGTCCTGGTGTTCGTGCTTTGCAATTTTGGAAAATTTTTGGTTTTCTGGAAGTCTTGTTAGTAGCCTCGTTGAGGAACACTACAATCAGCCTCTGACTTTATTGTAATATTGGTCATTTCTCATCATATTAATAATGCTTACATTATACACGACATTGCTGATTTATTACAGTATAGAAATATATAATAGTGTATAATACTAGTGTGATTATTATTATTGATGTACCCCCTGGTTACCTATGTACCTATGTAGCATATCCTTTTCTTAATTATAAGTAGACGTTACATCTCCAGACATTGTCAAGTAAGAGTTAGTGTTTTGCTGGTGGGGTCATTTGTCTTCCTGGCCACACATGTCACCATACAACGATCATGTTTTCCTCGATGAAAATAACAGGCCTGATCCCTTTACGTCTGTCTCTAAGGTAAAAAAGCAAGAAACACAGTGCATGACCCGAGAATGTTTTACATTACAAATGTCCCCCAATCCCTTCATTTGGTTGCCTTTCAGCATTTGTAATACATGTCGCTCTGAACAGTCTTGTCTCATGCAAATACTGCAGCGCATTGATTTGCAGCGAGACTGACAGCTGTTCTCTGGTGTGCTGAACCACCAGCTCATTAATTGTGGCACCGATCCCATGCCGTACATCAGTGATCGCCGGCTCGCTCCCTGCAGACAGGTGTCCATCACCAATATCCTTATGATAATATTCCTTTAGCAGCTCCAGAATTAGACAATTCAAATTCAGATATTTATAATCCCTTTAATCGAAATAAGGATCAGCACGAAGTGTCCATTGAAATAGACCAATTCCCAGCGTTATATCCTTCCTGTAATTAATTTCTAGGACTTTTCTGCTGCTCACCTTTTCCCATTGTTCTCTCATATATTTCGCCCCTTAATTTGTCTCCTTGTCCTCCTTCCCATCTGTTACCACCCAGGGCTGTATTTACAGTGTGCACTGCCTTGGGCCTTGGTGAATATATTAGTACAGTAATTGTGTACAATGAAAAGCTGCCCGGCTTAATAAATGTTGTTACTGGATAAATGAGCAACCAACAAGCCACATTATTCCAAAAAGACTGACAAAAATTACCCAAAGCATAACAAAGTCCTTTTTGGTGCCCCATGAACTCTCTACGCCAGTAGGACTATGTGGCGTACAGCACAGATCTGTCTTAAAGGGGTACTCACTATTTAGCAAATAAATGTTATTCTTTGTTTAATGCAAAGTTAGACTATTTTTCAATATATTTTCTGTATGAGTTCTTCAAGGTGTTTAAGATCACTGCTTGCTGTTATTCAATAGGGACCCGCATTGTTTACTTCTAGGGGACAGAAATCATGTGATAGACACACAGGTGCAGGGCTAGTTACAGTTACAGTAGGTGTATTAGGCTATGTTCACACGCAAAAACGGCTGTAAAATACGGAGTTGTTTTCAAGGGAAAACAGCCTCTGATTTTCAGCCGTTATTTAAGCATCAAAAGTTTTTTGCGGCTGTTTTTGGAGCTGTTTTTATATTGACACAACAAAAAACGGCTCCAAAAACGACTCAAGAAGTGACATGAACTTCTTATTACGGGGTGTTTTTTTACGCGCTGTTTTTTCAAACGGCCGGGTAAAAAAACGCCCTGTCGGAACGAAACGTTGTTTTTCCCATTAAAATCAATGGTCAGATGTTTGGAGGCGTTCAGCTTCCATTTTTTCAGCCATTTTTCGGGGAATTTACGGCCCAAAAAATGGCTGAAAATAAGCCGTGTGAACATACCCTAAGAGTTCTGTCTTGTACCGAGCCTTAGGCTGGGTTCACACGTGGCGGAATTTCACTTGAATTCCGCTGCGGACACTCCGCAGCGTTAATCCGCAGCGGAGCCGTTTCTCCATTGACTTCCACTTTAATTTAAAAGTGTTCGTTTAGACGTTGAGTAAAATTCCGCTGCGGAGCATAGGCTGCGGAGCGGAATTTGGTGTCCGCAGCATGCTCTGTCTGTTGCGGAGCAGTGGCGGACTCATGGCGGAAATTTCTCCATTGACTTCAATGGAGATTCTAATTTCCGCAATGAAGTCCGCAGCTGTCATGCACATGTTATGTGTGCTGCGGATGCGTCTTGCTTTTTTAACATGACATTTCTTCATTCTGGCTGGACCTATGTATTTCTAGGTCTACAGCCAGACTGAGGAAGTCAATGGGGCTCCCGTAATGACGGGAGCGTTGCTAGGAGACGTCTGTAAATAGTCACTGTCCGGGGTGCTCAAAGAGTTAAGCGATCGGCAGTAACTGTTTCTGCACCCTGGACAGTGACTACCGATCCCAATCTACAGCAACCTGTCAAAAAAATAGATGTTCATACTTACCGAGAACTCCCTGCTTCTGTCTCCAGTCCGGCTTCCCAGGATGACGTTTCAGTCTAAGTGACGGCTGCAGCCGATCACAGGCTGCAGCGGTCACATGGACTGCCGTGTCATCCAGGGAGGTCGGGCTGGATGCCGAAAGAGGGACGCGTCACCAAGACAACGGCCGGTAAGTATGAAATTCGTTTATTTTCACTAGGGAAAGGGCTGTCCCTTCTCTCTATCCTGCACTGATAGAGAGAAGGGAAGCACTTTGACCGCAGTCCGCAGCAGCTAACCCGCATCAATTTACTGCACATTTTGGGCAGATCCGCCGCAGAATCTGCAACGCAGATTCTGTGCGGCATTGATGCGGACTGTTGCGGAGGAAATCCGCCACGTGGGGGCATGCCCTTACAAGAATGACAGCAAGCAGAGATCTTGCACACCATAAGCAACTGATATAGAAATTATATAGAAAAAATATATAATATGTGCTACACTGTTTCAGTAACCTCCATAGTAGCTCGCGCACAGCTGTTTCTGGAGACCCGGCCTTGTCAGTCAGTGGCCGGAACCCACAGCAGGAAAAAGGTAGGACTGGGTTCAGGGGGCCCCGTTTTAGAGATAGGTGCGGGTACCAGGGATGGGACCTGCATCTATCGGGTATTTATGACATTTTCTGTGAATATGCGTAAGAGATGTGATAGTCCTGATACTGTGTTAAAAGCCTGATCCTTTCTTCTCAAATACACATTTCCTATAGTAACTCACTCAGGCTATGAGTGGCCATTGACTAAGATGACTCCTTAGGGTATGTTCACACGCAGAATCAAAAACGGCAGAAAATGACAGAGCTGTTTTCAAGGGAAAACAAGCCTCTGATTTCCAGCCATTTTTTTAAGCTTAAAACATTTTTTGAGGTGTTTTTTCTAGACGTTTTGGAACTGTTTTTCCGATAACACAATGAAAAACAGCTTGAAAAACGGCTCAAAAAGTGACATGCTCCTTTTTTTTACCGGGCGTCTTTTATGCGTCATTTTTTAAAACAGCAATGTAAAAAAATGCCCTGCCTGAACAAATTTTATTTTTTCCCATTAAATTCAATGTACAGATGTTTGTAGGTGTTGAGAACACTGCGTCTGAACATACCCTCACTGTATAATGCACGTACGGACCTTGTGCCAATGGAATTTAGTATCTGAAATTCCAAGTTACAGACATTTCTGATGAGAGTCAAAGTAGTTCAACTGTCTACCGAGTACCAGGAAGACCTTGATAGGCCATCTATGAGGTTCCCATCCCTGGACCCCACATATCTTCTTGATGGGTCTTATAGATCCATACAAACCCATGTTGCGATAAAGAATGTGGCAAAACCGAACAGCATCAAACACCACAAGCACGCGGTGCCGCACTGCGCTTCCGTTAGAGGCTATACTAGGAACAATGATTTTTCCACTTCGGCCGCATTGTAATATCACATGATAGCAGCGATATCCCACATAAAGACTGCAGAAGACGTCGGCCAAGTAATTTTTATTGGGTCTATCACCAATACCAAGTGCAACGTTTCGGCTTCCCACTTAGAGCCATTCTCAAGGCGAAATGCTGCCATTGGTGTTGGTTTATGGTCCAAGATTACTTGGACGGCATGCTACCATCTTCTGCTTTCTTTATGTGGATTCATGACATAGTGATGAACTAGCCCCTTTAGATAGACAGTGACAATCATCTTTGGATGTGGAGAAAGAGGCATACCATTGATAAACCACATAATATTACATCACAGACGTCACAATCGTCACAACCTGAATTCACAAATGGATTCTTGATAGTTACATGGATGGCCCGGAAGAAGTCTTCTAACTTTCATGCGGTTTTTGAACCCTTAAAGGGCACTTTATAGATTTAGTGATCATTGTGCTTGAAAAAAAATGTGTAATGAGAGAAGTAACTTGAAGCTCCTCGTCCAAGTGCAAAATTGTAACTGGGCCCGCACACAATTCATCTAAAAATGTAGTTTTGAGTTTTTGGTGAGAGGCGCTGTTTGGGTACCATGCTTTATCTGAGTTATTTTTGCCGGTTTTCTGTAGTAAATACTTTGAAAAATATGACGTCCAGGGCAAACTCTACGTTTATGAATCCTGTACCACACTTTATACACGTTCGGAATGTGTCTGGACACTCGGGCAGGCTTCAGATCAGCACAAGACTTTCTTATTACAAAAGTGACAGAAAACAATGGCAAGTCCGAGCTGGCCTTATTTTTCGCCCATGCTGCCTTTATTAAGAGGACTTATAGGTGAAATTGGCGCTACACGAGGGACAGATATTGCCAGACCACTCGGACAGGGTGTCTGTATTCATAAATCTTCCCCTGTGTATCTAGTTTTATAAGTGTTTGGCCATACAACTGCCCCTGTGGACAAGAGATATTTGGTCGGTACAATAAATACTTAAAACCCCAGGGAGCAGCTGTAGTGGGTGTAGAGGTTGCAGTCCCTCATGGGGACCTGAGTTGTCCCAAAGGCTTCGACCATATAAGAGTAGAATAATACTATAATGATGTGAGCTGATTATAAAGGTGGGGATATGGGGCTTCTATACATTTTGCATCATGAACTTGAAGGTGCACTTTGAACCCCTTTCTCTGTACGCTTTTGAGAAGAATCCAAAAATTCAGCTGGTCTTCTGCTCTACAATATTGTACAAAGGGAAGAGAAAACATTGGGAATTTTTTTCATTCTCAAACACTAAAAGATATTTAACAGACTTGTTCGGAGGGTGATTGACCCGGATTTGATAGCAGCTTTTTCAGCTCCTCCAGTTCTCTCTTAATGGACTTGGTGAGATACAAGAGTTGAACTATGTCTTGCTATATTTATGCGTGTGAGCTGTCTACAAGGTAAATGTCTGGATTACTATTATCTGTATCACGCTGGATGTGGACTGAATGCAGAGAAGAGAATTGTACTCCAAACAGGTTGACTGATTGAGAAGTACAGTAAATAGTGCACAGGCACATGTCATAGATAATGCCGGCTTCTTACAGCTAAGCTGGAGAAAGAATTAACCCAGACCAAAATACCCATTTGGAAATGAAAACTGGTGGGGGAGCCAGCTAATGCGTCCTGCCTATGCCTCCGGTGCTCTCATCATAGCCCAACATACTGATGTCCTGGGAGATTGCACTTTCATGAATTAATATTGAGCTTTGGGTTTACTCTGATTCAATTGTTAAATGCAACATTTTCAATAGGATTTAAGCTGAGCTGGAGACAGACAGACATCAGACAAACAGACAGACATCAGACAAACAGACAGACATCAGACAGACAGAGAGAGACAGAGAGAGACAGATAGACAGAGATAGATTGATAGATAGAGAGATAGATAGATAGATAGATAGATAGATAGATAGATAGATAGATAGATAGATAGATAGATAGATAGATAGATAGATAGATAGATAGATAGATAGATAGATAGATAGATAGATAGATAGATATTTAATAGACAAGGTTGGTGGATAGAATTTCTGACTCCAATTATTAAGACTCATCTACGGGCCTGTTCACATCTTTCCATTGAGGGGTTCCGTCTGAGCTTTTCGTCGGGAGAACCCCTCAACGGAAAGGCAAACGGTTCCCCTGACAGAAAGCTCAGACAGAACCCCTCAACAGAAAGACAACGCTGATATGAACCCTAAGAAATAACCTGTGTCTGTAAAGATATTGAAGGGCTGTAGCACTCCTGAAAACACTGCTGCCCCTTTGTTCTGCTGATCAATGGGGTCCAAAATGCGAAACCCCACCGATCACAAGTTATCAATGTGTATTCTTGGAAACCCCTTTAGTATAGGCTTACATTTTCCAATATATTTTGTTTCAATTCCTCACCATTTTCAAGATCTCTGCTTCCCATCAGTGGTGGAAAAATTCTTGATTACAATCAGTGAGTAGTGAAGACGAGACCTAGCCCTGCTCACACAGTTGCAGAGCTCATTGCAAGAGAGCTCTGATACACTGTAACAAGCCCTCAGCTCTCTAAAAAGAACATGAACAGGACGGCCTTATAGCTTTTGGACATAACGAAGTATGTCTCCATTCAATGACCGCATACAGAGATTTTAAAAGAATTGAAACCTAATAGAGAATTGAAGAATTTTTAATTATATAATCAATAAACTTGACTTACATAAAACTTGAAATTCTTTAATGCATTTATGCAAAAAAAAATTAAGCCAAAAACCACCAATACTAAAAAGAAAAACAAAAAAACAGGAAAAAAGTATTTCCTCAGACTAGACTTCCACCTCCCTAAGTGCTGTCCTTCTCTCTCATAGCTGATACCAGTGGCATAGCCAGAAGAAATGAAGTTGCAGTCGCACTTAGGCCCTAAAGCTTGATGGGGCCAAAAGTTCCTCAGTCCCAATATAAGGAGACCAATACTATAAATTACACATTAAAGTCGGGGCTTCTGTTTCAGATTTTACATTGCGACCATGAGCTTTACGTTACCTCTCTGGCTGATACTGGACCTTAGACTCCTTCTTCTTGGCCTGTGACTTCTGTAAGTGGCAGATGAGTATTTTACATGGTAATCCACATAAATATGCACAGTGACTCTTTTATACTGAATGCATAGTGTTCTGCGAGCATATGGACTGATGTTATAGATCATATTCCCTGGTGCTTAGGCCTATAGGCTGCCTGGTATTAACACATTATGATGTAAAGTTAGTGATTGGCATTCCGGTTTTGGCGACAGATTAGTTTATTTGGAGCCTTTGTGGTCAGATTATGAGTAAACTCATTTGCATCACTAAGAATGCCAACATGGCATTAATACTGGAGCTTTAACCACATGTTGGGCTAAAATGACATATGGCAGTATACAGAAAACAAAAACGTAATCTCCACAATGCTGAGGATTCTTTCAACACGTATCGTAGAATATTCCGTCTCTTATGTTATGAGCTATGTATTTATCGTAATACATATCAGGACCGGATCAGGGTTGGTGCATGCTACTGGGCAAAAAAAAGTCATGGTGGCCACCAATGTGAAGATAATTTAAGGTTGGTTTACACGTGCAGACTTCTGCCCATAACGATCGCCGATAAAAATGATCGATAGGCGCTCTTTTAAAAAGCAGAGGTAAACTGTATGGGAAGGAAATATCGTTAATATTATCGTTCGGTCCACATACAGATGACATATTGTCGGCTGCACATCCTCTGTTGCTCGTTTGTTGGCTGATCGATGCCCTGTTCACAATGATTGGGAATGAGTGTTTGAATAAAGGCTCATTCATCTGATTATTGGCCCATGTAAATGGGCCTTTACTCTGGGAATAAACATTAGATAATTATTAGTCGGTCAGCCAATGTCGACAGGAACTAAAAACAATCTAGTGTGTTAGGGTACTTTTACACGGTCCGACGTGGGTTATTACGACACGGGCAGGCCCATAGAAGTCAATGGGGCTCCCGTAATTACGGGTGACTACGTGTGTGCACCCGTAATAACGGGAGCGTTGCTAGGCGACGTCAGTAAATAGTCACTGTCCAGGGTGCTGAAAGAGTTAAGCGATCGGCAGTAACTGTTTCTGCACCCTGGACAGTGACTTCCGATCACAATATACATTAACCTGTAAAAAAAATAGAAGTTCCTACTTACCGAGAACTCCCTGCTTCTTCCTCCAGTCCGGCTTCCCAGGATGACGTTTCAGTCCAAGTGACGGCTGCAGCCAATCACAGGCCAATCACAGGCTGCAGCGGTCACATGGACTGCCGCGTCATCCAGGGAGGTCGGGCTGGATGTCAAGAGAGGGACGCGTCACCAAGGCAACGGCCGGGTAAGTATGAATTTCTTTTACTTTTACTTTTACTAGGGAAAGGGCTGTCCCTTCTCTCTGTCCTGCACTGATAGAGAGAAGGGAAGTACTTTCACCTCAATACGCAACGGCTGGTCATGCCCTTAGTATTCATGCCCAGACAAGGATTTCTGTTATTTAGCACAACAGAGTCAGATCTTTCCTTTACTCCTCACATTCAATCACTTTCACGCTCCTGTCGCCTTAACCTCAAAAACATCTCCAGAATCCGCCTTTTTCTTACTGTGGAAACAGCCAAAACTCTCATTGTTGCCCTGATTCATTCTGATCTTGACTACTGTAACTCATAACTAATCAGTTATTCAGACGTGGCGGAATTGCTGTTGAGTTCCGCTGTGGACAGACCGCAGTGGAATTCTGCAGCAGACATTTTTTTCATTTGTTTCTATAAATTTTTAGGAAACTTAGTTCAGACGTTGCAGAAAATAACTGTGCAGATATTAGGCTGCGGTGCAGAATTTTCCCGCCGCAGCATGCTCGTTACATTGCGGAGAAGAAGCGGAATTTCACTGCGGATTTCAGCCTTTGCAATGCAGAAACTGAAATCTGTGGCAAGTCCGCTGTGATATCTGCAACGTCTGAATTACCTGTCAAATATGCAAATGTTGCTGAAAATTCATTGCGTAATTGCCCCAAATCTGCACCAACATTTGCAGCAGAAAAATTCTGCCACAGCTGAACATGGCCTTACTAAACTCTTCACTCTTCAATATATCAGCAGGCCCATCTTGCCCCTACCATCTGCCAGTCACTGCACTGGACCGCTACACCGATGCCTCTATCCTGTGCCAACCACTGCACTGGTTGCCCATTCACTTTAAAATAAAATTAAAACATATTACTCTTACCCACAAAGCTCTCCACAGTGCTGCACCTTCTCTCCCTCAGCGTTGTCTCCCATCTATGCGAGCATGCTTCCGTGGAGTACAGCAGAATACCTGCTGCTGAACTAAATATCGCTGGCATCCCTGGCCAGAGTGACCAAGCTACAGACCCCTGATGATGAGTATTGAAACGCGTTGGGTCGGTTGTGAATAGGAATTTTTTAGCATTGGGAACACTAGCATTGTTTGTATACCTCAACACTAGGAGCTTCCGGTGCGGTTATCACGGACTCTAGTGTGAATTAGGGTCAAGACTATTGTTATGCCCATTTTTCAAATGCTGATTCCGTATTGATATTCTTGTTGAACACTGAGCTATAGGAGGTTCACAATTGAATTAGAACTCAGTGTTTATTATTTAATACGTTTTTATACACACGGTGGGGCTTCTTCACAGTGGTGATTGTACCCCTGTTTTTAGAGAGTTATAAATAAATGTTATATTTTACTCATATATCACACCAGTGAATCCGAAGCCAATGACCTTAGATTAACGTCCTCCATAATCCGAACCTCCCATTGCCATCTCCAGGATTTTTCTCGTGCTGCACCCGTCCTCTGGAATGCGCTACCCCAGACAATCAGATTTATTCCTAACATGCACAGTTGTAAGCGTGCCCTGAAAATACATCTTTTTAGACCTTGGCCCCACAATTACATTAGTCCTCAGAACTTGACCCCTCATTCAGCATTATTGCCCACACTCCTTGCACCCTAATACACTTCATGTCTGTCATACACGGATACTGGCTGTTGACCGGCTCATGCAGATTTATGTTACTACCCCATATGTTTAAAAGATGGCTGGACCATTGTACTGAACAAGCGCTTTTTACATTTTGTGTCTCCCTTATTTCCTCATGGATTGTAAGCTCTTGTGAGCAGGGTCCTCACTCCTCTTGTTGGAATTGTTAATTAGTTTGATCACTATGTAATGTCAGATATTGTCTGTACATGAACCCTCTACATTGTAAAGTGCTGTGGAATATGTTGGCGCTATATAAATAAACATTATTAGTATTAGGGACCATGCACACGAACGTGCTTTTGCGGCCGCCATTCCCCCGAAAGTCCACAGGAGAATTCCGGCCCCATTCATTCCTATGGGCCCCTGCACGCGACCATGGTTTCCACGGTCCGTGCAAGGCCCAGGAGCCCGCACCGCAGAAAGAACGGGCAAGTCTTATTACGGCCCTGTTCTGCGGTCCGGGCTCATTAAAAATAATGACCGTGGCCATGTGCACAACCCGTGATTTGCAGGCGGCTCACGACTGACACTCCGTGGCCGGCTGACCCTGAAAATCACGGCCGTGCACATGGCTACGGTCGTGTGAATGAGGCCCTAACAGGCTGGAGAATGAACCTTAGAATCTCAGTAATAAATAATAGTAAAATCTACTCAATTACTTCTTCGGCCACAACTTAAAACGTTTATTTTGTTAGAGGTGCGCTTATAACGTTTCAAAGTCTGGAGTGTCTGGGAAGAGCTGAAGGATGCTGGGACTTGGAGGACCACTGGGCAATTACTCCCATTGCCCTCTCTATAATCTGGCCATGAGTGACACACAGGGGTGTAGTTTATGGCTGCTTAGTTCCAATAAAAATCTCTATGTGGGCTCACTACCTCGTTGCCTTTCACAACACATGTCACTCTATAGTATCTGTTGTCATCACACTATACCAGAAGCAGCCATGCAGAGTTTGTCATTAAACATGTGTTGTCTTTTTTAATAGGACTCCATTATTCTGAGTGACAGTGCACAAAAGAAACAACTAGATAACAAACTCAACACTGCTACATTAGTATATACTCTGAAGTATTCACTTGTTTACTTGATTATATCATTTTGCAACATCTCATGACACATCATGACACCTCCTACTGTACTTATATCTCTGCTGTTTACTTGGTAAGGAGTTTACCAGGTTCCATAAGATAAGGCATAAGATCCCATATATGTATATATATATATATATATATATATATATATATATATATATATATATGTATACACACACACTCACACATATTTATATTTATATATATATATATATATATATATATATAATTATTATTGTTACTACGGTTATTCTTATTGTTGTTATTATTATTCACGTAGTTGTTAGTATTAGCATAATAATGATTACACTCATTTGTAGTTTTATCATGATTTATATTTTGTTAATAGTTAATATAAAAGTCCAGGTTATTGTAGATATTGACAATACAGCTCTGGTTATTATTGCTAGGTTATTATTCTGAACATCACAATCCAGCTGATAAAAATAGGACATTTTCAGTACAGCGACCGTTCATAATATAATGTCCAGTAGGGGGAGCTAAAGATTCATTCAGATTTTGGTGTCTGCTCATTGTGAGCCCTTGACTCCCGAGTAGATAATGCTGCATGTCCCTGTTACAATGTCTAATCATCAGTGCAAACATCTAACAGCTCCTGAGATCACACATCCACCTCTTCACACTGGCCGGACCTGTAATGCTGAACCCTATTTGATCTTAGGAAACCCACCAAATGTTAGTCTCACCTTATACTGTGATTTCACTAAAAAGTTCAGCACTGCTACATTTCTTCCTGCATGCAAGTTCTGATACAGTTGTATCATCTCATCGCTTTCTATTGCACACAACCCAGCATGTCTGAATCAAACTAAATGATTTATTAATTTACAACTGCTCTGCTGAAATAATAATATAACCTTAATAATTTAATCTTGTTTTATTGGGTTACATTACATATTATTATATTTAGTGAAAGTTATAATAATATCTCTCTCTCTCTCTCTCTCTCTCTCTCTCTCTCTCTCTCTCTCTCTCTCTCTCTCACACACACACACACACACACACACACACACACACACACACACACACACATTTTTTCACCTAGAGAATGTATTTAGTTTGCTGTCCATTATCTGAATACCCTCACCAAGAAACAATGGCATACTGCCACCAGCACCTGGGGTACACCCCCTCCCCAGCTCAAAATATTAAAGATTGGAATCCTCATTTATTTTGCCAAGAGGTTCTGCAGCAGCATGATAAATATTTTAGTTCAAACAAATCTAACTGATTAGCCTCTTCTTATTCTTTGCATTCTTTAGTAAGAACTTATCATGTCTAATGTATCCATCAGTGGATTCCCCTGCCCATGTCTTGTGTGGAATACATTGTGTGTGCTGTGGATTGTGTGACTGCAGTCTATCTGATGCATGATGCTATATGGATAGAGAAGTGTTATCCTGATGCAGATCAGTGGAATATCACTACCCCCTTCCCTCAGCATCACATAGTCAGGTCTCAGCTCCTGAGAACCCTCCTCCCCTTCTCCAAGTGTTTGCATGGAAAGCTGAGCCAGGTCCCAGATTGAGGAGGAACTGGTGCTGGGCTCTCAGGGAGAGGAGCATCCACCAGAGGAGTGACAGAGGAGGGCTGGGCTAATAGTCCTCAGTGCTGCTGTGTGGCTACTGAATGACATCTACACTGTGCAAGGAGTCCCTCTCATCCACAGCCACTGTGCACCTTCATCCTGAGGAATACAGCACCATGCACAGTCCTCACTGCTATTTTGGAAGGACATGAGGGACACATGAGACGGGACATCACATAGCACTCTTGATGGTAAAAGCTCTGCAGATCTGAGAGCAAGAAATAGATGCAATCTTCTGCAGCACAAGTTCTGGACCACTTTTTTGTTCATAGAGGATCTTTATTTCTGATCTGTCTTGGTGGCAAGGAGAAGACCCCAGAGATGACCACCTAGGATACAGGCTAAGCATGGTTTGGGGTCTGATGGAGCAGAAAGTACTGAGCAGCAATGAACAGCTTGTCTTATTAAAGGACATCTCTTCTAGGGAAGACTAAAGTTTTTGGGTGTCTTCTCTTACTGGAATTGGGGCGCACTGTATCAGTTGGATGTCTGTTACTATGTAAACATGGGTCTACTTGTTCCAGTCCTGCTGTGTGGAGTCTTATGTCAGGTTCTTGGTAAGTTAAGCATCTCTTTCTATGTTTCTGGCAAGTGCTGTGCATTCTTGAGGCTGCTGCTCAGCACACATGGATGGTATTAGGAGAGTTGGAATAAGTCACATACCTGGCTTTGGGGCTCTGGGCTGCAAGGATGGTTCCAATAAGCACCCTGTCTTTCCTCACCCAGAGTACTAAGGATCCAAATGTGCCAGGTAGTAAGTTTAATGGGCAGAGGGGGAAGTGGTTGCAAGTGAACCACAATACTGCATTGTTACTGTATCTGTCTGTATAGCAGCTCAGTCATATAGGCAGGTATAGGATATAGGTTAGGTAGAGGGTTACCTGAAGTTTGGGACTGGCTGGACAATAGGGGTGTAATTGTGGATACTGGTGGGTGTGCGTAATGAAAAAAACAAAAACACATTTAATTATTTCAACTGGATGGTTGAATTTGAATAATGCCTTCATCTGCTGCAGAACCTCTTTTTAACTTAATGAATGCATCAATCTGCCTGTTCTAATAGCTTAAATTGAGCTTACATTGATGTAGCTGCTGCAGAACTTCTTTAAATAATAAAATCAGCCAATAGATGGTAGAAATTATATAACTTTACATGCCTATCCTTATAGGTGGTATTGAAGACGTATGTGTTGTCTTGCCAAGAGATTCTGCAGCAGCCCGAGTGTTGATGATGAACTGTAACTCAATATATAGCAATCAGAATGTATAGAAAGAGATTATACACATACAGTAGAAAGAACCTGCCAGCTAGTCCTCCCCTGCACACTGGCAGCCTCTACTAATATGTCTGAAAGGGGGAAAGCTCAGTAAGTGGATTGAGTTGGAAAGAAAATCATATCAGTTTCTCCTACAGTGAAAATCATTTTAGGAACAAAAGCCTGTGCAGCCCCATAAGTCAACTCATTGCACATCTGTATGGCCTTTGTTCCCATACTGCCTACTTATTAAGGAGACGGTTCAAGAAGTTACATCCAGCAGAGCGCTGGTTATTACATGTCACTGAGATGATTTTATGGGATTTCAGGTTTTTCAGATTCAGAACTGAGCAGACATATAGATGAGGTCTCCATATATACCAGGGGGTCTTGTGCTGGAGATGTGACTGCATTCATCTCTTATTATTCTTGGTATTTAAAGAGGTACCAGAGGTAATAACGCTGAAGACATTTTGCGGTATAATTTCTTTGACTGAAGTCAAGTGTAGAAAAGCGCTTGAATAAAAATCAGATGTATAAAGTTATTTTGAGGAATGGCGGTGATTGAGATTTGGCACGACGAAGGCATAGTATTGGAATGTACTTATATATTTGGATAGGCATCTCTTTGATGTGACTATGAGCATGGACAATATTGATAGATGTAGCAGAGCTGAATGTGTCAGGATTAAGTTTGTCAGATATAGGAGTGCTGAATCTGTACTTTTCAGACAATTTATCAGATGTAGCAGTGCTGAGTTTGTTATTTGGCTTATTTCATTGTGATATTAGAAGTCGTTATCTATGGTTTTTAGTAGGTAAACCTAGTGTATGATAAATCTTAGACAATGATGCAACCCCAAAGAGCTAAATGTCAAATTAGACTCTGCTACATCTATACATTTGTAAGCTCAATCACACTGAAAGGCCAAATTTTATTTATATATATATATATATATATATTTATATATATATATATATATATATATATATATATATATATATATATATATATATATACACACACATAGAATTTCAACTCATTCCAAGACAGCTATATGTAGTCACTAATCCTACAGTATCATGTACAGTATCACACATTTACAGAATTTAGAACCCATCTATTATAGAATAATTTTATATATACCGTATTCATCCAAAAGTCTACCATTGGACTGAACCAAACAGGTAATATCTGTGTAATCCCATATAATGGCCACGTGGCTGACATTCCCATTGGAAGACTAGACTGTATGAAACAATGACATCTGTGGATATCTCTAGATGCAGGGTTGTGAACTTGTGAAAAAAGGTGTAAATCTACCGTAATGTGTTCTCCTTCTTTACACATGGAGTCAGGATGTGGTGATTAAGGCTTCATAGTGTCTGGCGCCAAATTATTGACCATGAGTTTTTGAAAGTGAACAATAGCACGGCTCATGATAATCTCCTTTGGTGGCACCATGAGCCACGATAAATCTCAATGGAATGCCACCCATTCCATGAATTCATACAAGCCGGATGTATAGGTGGTTTACCAGCTCACACTGTGTATGGCAGGAGCATCTAGTGGAGGTATTGACTTCCAACAGTCATGGAATGGACATGGTCTTATGTTTGATTGCTCTAAGCTTCATTTATGGACGAGATCAAGGCATGTTTGTACATTGAATCAATGGGAATTCCAGAATACCATTACTAATTAGATTATCAAGTTCAGAAAGTTAAACAATGGCTTTAGATTTATTCTGCAAATACTTTGAGGTGATACTTTCATGTGATCATCATTGAAAAATGGTCTTTTTGTTCATTGTGTCACATTCCTGGATGGAGGATACTGACACATGGCGCATTAGTAAGACTGCTATTGTTTAAAAGCAAACATGACTGAAGTATAATGGGCCTCAGGCACATTCTGCGTGGAGCAGAACACAACTGTAAACTCATTTACTGTAGACACTTAGGTGTGCGCTGGTGCTGCCGTGGTCTTTCATGGTCAGTGCATTGACAGGAGAATGTTGAGTTGTGATGTGAATGATAAAGGGTGATAAATGTGCCTGACAAAGTGATGCCCTCCTCTGTAACATGAGGCCGTCATTACAGTTATGTGTAGTTGCTATGTATAGCTTAGAAGTATATTTGGAAAACTCACATCACATTGCTGTTGGCCAGGAAGAACTATATGATATGGATCTTGGTATAGAATGAAATCCGGTTATACAGATGGAGACAAGATGAGATTTTACATTGCAAATAAATCTAACTCTATTACTAAGAGTAACCCCAAATAATCGAAAAAGTCTTCCAAAGACTTGTAAACAATAGAAACCAATATAACCAATATGTCAAATAACCACCTACTACACCCAAAGCAATAACACACAGTCTATTTTATGGCACTCACAGTGCAACATTTCGACCATTGTTTCACCTTATCTTGTACTGTATCCTTCACGGCATCTTAATACATCCAGCATT
This sequence comes from Rhinoderma darwinii, assembly GCF_050947455.1. Lineage (NCBI taxonomy): Eukaryota > Metazoa > Chordata > Amphibia > Anura > Rhinodermatidae > Rhinoderma > Rhinoderma darwinii. Next base: position 444,701,044 of record NC_134688.1, on the reverse strand, counting down.
GTGAACAGGACTAGAACTGCACTATGTCTGTAGTACATGGGAGCATTGCATATGATAAAACCTCTCTCCAAAAAGACAGAAAATAGGTATTTATTATATGGAAATGGGATTTCTTTCATAGAGTTCTGATCCAAGTTCATTTCAACAGAAACGTAGAAGGACTGGCTGTTGCAGCCATATTCCAGCCATGTATACTGTACTCTACCAACTCTGCTACATGAACTCTAAGGGCATGTTCACACGTGGCAGACTTTTTCCGCTGCAAATATTGGTGCAGATTTGGGGCAATTACGCAACGAATCTGCACCAACATTTGCATATTTGACAGGTAATTCAGACGTTGCTGAAAACACAGCGGACTTGCCACAGATTTCAGTTTTTGCATGGCAAAGGCTGAAATCCGCAGTAAAATTCCGCTTCTTCTCCGCAACAGACAGTGCATGCTGCGGAGGGAAAATTCCGCACCGCAGCCTATAGTCCGCAGCGGAGTTTTCCGCAATGTCTGAACTAACTTGCCTAAAAATTTATGGAAACTAATGTAAAAAACGGAAGCTGGAGAATTCCACAGCGGACTGTCCGCAGCGGAATTCCACAGCAATTCCGCCACGTGTGAACCTGCCCTAAGGACACGTTCAGACGTGGCGGAATTGCTGTGGAAATCCGCAGCAGACAGTTTGTCCATTGGTTTCCACACCTTTTTAGTTATCTTCGTGCAGACGTTGCGGAAAACTCCGCTGCGGACCATAGGCTGCAGTGCGGAATTTTCTGTCCGCAGCATACACTGCCTGTTGCGGACTTGTTGCGGAATTTCTCCATTGACTTCAATGGAGTTTCAAAATTAGGCAATGAAATCCGCAGATGTAATGTGTGTTGTGTTGCGCATTGCTTTGAGGAACAGGATATTTAATCATTCTGGCTGGACCTATGTATGTCGAGGTCTATACCCAGACTGGGATGGAATGTTTGAAAGAGAGCAGGGTGTGATCTGCACCTGAATCCGCAACGACAAATCTGCAGCATTTTACTTAACATTTTAGCAAAATCCGCAACGGAATCTGCAACGCAGATTATGTGCGGCATCGATGCGGACAGCATCTGCAGAATTCTGCCACGTCTGAACATACCCTTAGGCCATGTTCAGACGTGGCAGAATTTTTCCGCTGCAAATGTTGGTGCAGATTTGGGGCAATTCCGCAATTAATCTGCACCAACATTTGCATATTTGACAGGTAATTCAGACTTTGCAGATATCACAGCGGACTTGCCACAGATTTCAGTTTTTGCATTGCAAAGGCTGAAATCTGCAGTGAAATTCTGCTTCTTCTCCGCAATGTAAGGTTATGCCCAGACGTGGCAGAGTTCTGCATACACTGTCCGCATCAATGCCGCGTTGCAGATTCTGTTGCGGCTTTGCCTAAAATGGGCATTAAATTGATGCGGACTAGCCATTGTGTATTGAGGGGAAGAGGGCTTCCCTTCTATCTATCAGTGCAGGATAGAGAGAAGGGACAGCCCTTTCCCTAGTAAAAGTAAAAGAAATTCATACTTACCCGGCCGTTGTCTTGGTGACGCGTCCCTCTCTTGACATCCAGCCCGACCTCCCTGGATGACGCGGCAGTCCATGTGACCGCTGCAGCCTGTGATTGGCCTGTGATTGGCTGCAGCCGTCACATGGACTGAAACGTCATCCCAGGAGGCCGGACTGGAGGAAGAAGCAGGGAGTTCTCGGTAAGTATGAACTTTTTTTTTACAGGTTAATGTATATTGTGATCGGAAGTCACTGTCCAGGGTGCTGAAACAGTTACTGCCGATCGCTTAACTCTTTCAGCACCCTGGACAGTGACTATTTACTGACGTCAGAACAACCTATAGAGGAAGAGGTCAAGTACAACTCACATAATGTGTAATAGAAAAAACGTCTTTATTGATAAACAGAGACACAAACAATTACAAATGAGTCATACAATGTAGAAAAGGCATCAGCCCATACAGGATACATGAAATGGTATTGGGACATAAACATATGTAAAAAAGACCCAAGATTGGATGCTGATATTAATTGTAGGCTAAATACATATGGCATATAGAGAACGGTATATTTATAAAGTGCTAGTGTGCAAGAATAGTGTGCTTCCTGTATGGAAGACATCATATACTAGTGTCAAAATATGACAAGTAAACGTAGGTTGCATAGCAAGAAAATACACAAGGCTCATATGTACAGAGCGCAGCCTGAATAAAGTGAACAAGCAGCCAAAAGAGTCTAATAACAAGCATGATAGTACGTACCCAGATTCATATCACTGCATGGGGGAGACGCCAGACCCGACGCGCGTTTCGGCGAATGCCTTCGTCAGGGGGTATATTGTGATCGGAAGTCACTGTCCAGGGTGCTGAAACAGTTACTGCCGATCGCTTAACTCTTTCAGCACCCTGGACAGTGACTATTTACTGACGTCGCCTAGCAACTCTCCCGTAATTACGGGAGCCCCATTGACTTCCTCAGTCTGGCTGTAGACCTAGAAATACATAGGTCCAGCCAGAATGAAGAAATGTCATGTTCGTAAAACCAATACGCTCCGCAGCACACGTAACCATGTACATAACATCTGCGGACTTCATTGCGGAATTTTGACTCTCCATTGAAGTCAATGGAGAAATTCCGCAATGAGTCTGCAACAAGTCCGCGACACGTCCGCAACAACCATTGTATACTGCGACACCAAATTCCGCACCGCAGCCTATGCTCCGCGGCGGAATTGTCCGCAACGTGTAAACGAACCCTACTAAAAAGCTGTGGAAGGCAATGGAGAAACGTGTACGCTGCGGATTTCCGCTGCGGAATTCCAGAGCAATTCCGCCACGTCTGGTCATGCCCTAACGAGCATGCTGCAGAGGGAAAATTCTGCACCGCAGCCTGATTTCCGCACAATTATTTTCTGCAACGTCTGAATTAACTTTCCTAAAAATGTATAGAAACAAAGGTAAAAAACGGCCGCTGGAGAATTCCTCTGTGGACTGTCCGCAGCGGTACTCAGCAGCAATTCCGCAAACATCTGAATGTGCCTTAACGGATCTAGATGATTCTAACCATATTATTGATTAACTAGAAGCGCTCCAGGCTGACTCACTTGCACTCAAGCTACAACATATTGACATGCCATCTCATATAATCTTCACAGACAGATGCCACTTTACACATGGGGTAAGGCTGGTACTGCATTTGAGATGTACAGTCTCATCAAGTCTAAAGCCTCAATGTGCAACTTTACTAATACTCTGTTCTGACCCAGGCATCGCAATATACTTTTATACACATCCCATAAATTTCCACCCAGTGAGCCCTTTCAGCAACATTGCATTGTGTGCCCTTTAAACATCAGTCAGACATTGAGCTTCTCCATATTATAAGGTGTTTCAAGGTGAGGATAGGTGTAACTTTATAATATTCATGTGTCGTATGATCAATAATGACTCACACTGATTGTATTGTTGTTTTTGGGTCTCCCTTATAGTGTGTATATTCATTTATGTTAGAGCTTATTTAGACGAACGTGTAATACATCCGTGTTAAGTACCTTTTGCGCGTGCAAAATGCCGCGTTTTTTGCGCGCGCAAAAGGCACACGCTTGTGTAAATCCGGCCTTACAACATGTTGCGGTAATCATCACGCAAATTTCCATCCTTAGGTCGCCAAGTATAATTTATCACGTTGACTCAGCATTGTGTGGTGTATGGTGAGGTATCAAGTACTCTGACAGCCTGAAACATTGGATATTGCACAGATATTACCTCCTTCCGATTAACCGATCAGATATTTGTTGCGGCATGGAGCCTTGATGGGAAAATATCTCACCTATCGCTGTGAATGGTTGTTTTTACTTTATGGCCTTGTTCACACGGTAGCGTTTTGATGTAGTTTTTTTTATGTGTTTTTATCTAGTGATAGAAAATGGACAGAATAATATCTAAAAGGTAGAGAAAGGAAGAGATGTAGCAGAACTAAGAATGTAACTTATCTCAACTCATTGTGATATCACAGTTCATGATCCGTAGTTTTGCATAGGACTGCATGTAAACCTATTATCTTTAGGCCTCACACACGGCCATAATACAGATGAGTTATACTGAACCCTTATCATAGAAGTCAGGGGGGCCATGCTGTAGTTCTGTAAACGTCTGCATTGTGCCATGTTCCATTGGATTCTATATTACAGATATATTCTATGGCAAAATATCTCATTATAAGGGTATGTTCACACGCAGTGGTTTCAGACGTAATTCGGGCCGTTTACACCTCGAATTACGCCGGAAAAAACGGCTCCATTACGCCTACAAACATCTGCCCATTGCTTGCAATGGGATTTACAGTGTTCTGTACCCACGAGGCTTAATTTTACGCGCCGCTGTCAAAATATGGCGCGTAAAAAGACGCCCGCGAAAAAGAAGTGCATGTCACTTGTTGGGACGTTTTTGGAGCCGTTTTTCATTGACTCCATTGAAAAACAGCTCCAATAACGGCCGCGAAAAACGTGCGTTATTACAAAAACGTCTGAAAATCCGGAGCTGTTTTCAAGTGTATTGTATTGTAAAGTATTTTGCGAAGCCGTGTGAACATACTCTTGCATGAGGCCTAAATTCAGAGTTGTCATAGTGCAGAAATTACGCAGCTCTAAAGAATTAATAACAAACTCTTCTCTACTACACTTTAAGGGACACTGTAAGGCCATGTTCAGACGTGGCAGAGTTTTTCCGCTTCAAATGTTGGTGCAGATTTGGGGCAATTACGCAACGAATCTGCAGCAACATTTGCATATTTGACAGGTAATTCAGACGTTGCAGAAATCACAGCGGACTTGCCACAGATTTCAGTTTTTGCATTGCAAAGACTGAAATCCGCAGTGAAATTCCGCTTCTTCTCCGCAACAGAGTGCATGCTTCGGAGGGAAAATTCTGCACCGCAGCCTATGGTCCGCAGCGGAGTTTTCCGCAACGTCTGAACTAACTTGCCTAAAAATGTATTGAAACAAATGTAAAAAACGGCCGCTGGAAAATTCCACAGCAATTCCGCCACGTCTGAATGTGCCCTAAAGGAGTTGTCCAATTTCAGCAAATTAATGTTATTTTTTGTATAATTAAAATTCCTGTATTGATTCCTCACAGTTTTCAAGATCTCTGCTTGTTGTTATTCAGTAGGAACATTCATTGTTTACTTCCAGTGGATAAAATTCTGTCCATGGTCATGTGACGGACACACAGATGCATGGCTCGTTGTATGTGTATCAGAACTATGTATTCTAAGGCCCTGTTCACACAGAGTTTTTTTTACATGTTTTTCGACGCGGAAACCGCATCGGAAAATGCGGGAAAAAAAACGGCCGAAAATGCCTCCCATTGATTTCAATGGGAGGTGGAGGCATTTTTTTTCCCACGAGACAGTCTCGCGGGAAAAAGAAGAGACATGCCCTATCTTCAGGCGTTTACGTCTCTGACCTCCCATTGAGAAGCAGAGAAAGCGTTTTTAGCAGCGTTTTTGGCCGCGGTGCTCAATGGCCGCGAGCAAAAAACGCGGAAAACTACATGCAAAAAAATCTCTGTGTGAACAGGGCCTAGCAATCCCAGCACACGTGTCCATAACATGAACATGGTCAGAATTGTATCCACTGGAAGTAGACAATGAATGTTCCTACTAAATACCAGCAAGCAGAGATCTTGAAAACCGTAATATATACAGAAAGTATACAGGAAAATTGTATAACTTTTAATTATACAAAAAAATAACATTAATTTGCTGAAAATGGACATCCCCTTTAAGGGACAATCGTGGTGGTTTCACTTATTGATCATTGACAGTTAAGGGAAAAAAAAAGATAGAAATAATTCATTGAAACAATGTTTCCCTTGTGTTCCAAACATTCATTAAGAAAGAAAACAAATCATCTAGAGTTCATGCGAGTACCATAAGCAAAAGTTTCCCTGATCGGAGCGTACATATGGCTGTGTGACACCTAAAGGAAGTGAGCAATTCAGGCAATTCTAGCAGCTCCCTCCTCTTACCTCAGGCCCCCATATGCTGCTGCCTCCTGCTATTCATTAGGCCATGAGGCGTTCAGTAGAGTAACCTCACAAACCAGGACAGGAGGGGGGAACTACATCATTTTATTTTCTTCTCTCTTATTTCCCCATTTAGATCGCTTTGTTCTGCTGCATTTCCTCAAAATGGAGAAAGCCCCATTGTCCTACGCCCGGCCTTATCACTGGTATTAATAATGGATCAGCCCTCCACATGTACACATACATCTACTTAGTATGTTCATTAATATTTATCCTCACATGGGAGTGACAGCGAGCAAACAACTAGTCCAAAGTGAAGAAAAAAATGAGACCAGGCTTCAAAGAGAATATTAAAACATGTCGCCCATACACCGATGTAGCAGAGCGGAATTTCTCACATCTAGCCAAGCTTTGTGATTTTGGGATAAAACAAGGAATCTGCAGTTTGACATAGGACTACAGGAACCGACTACATCATTAGCACAAACAATGCAGCCCCTAAGTCATTAATACACAGATGTAGCAGAGCTGAGTTGTCACATCTAGTAGAGTTTAGTGTAATAGGGACATAACAATGATTCCGTAGTTTTACATAGGACTGCAGGTAACATACTACATTATTTTAACTCCATGCACAAACAATGCAACCCCTAAGCAAGTTGCCAGTTCACAGATGTAGCAGAGCTGGATTTGTCAGATCTAGTAAAGCTTAGTGTAAAAGGGACATAACAGTGCATCTCTAGATTTACATAGGACTGAGGGTAACCTACTACATAATTTAAACTCCATGCCCAAACAATGCTGTCCCTAAGAGTTAAATGACTAAGTTAGCACTGCTGCATTATTTTTAATTTCGTTCACAATCAATGAAGCCCCTATGCAGGTCGCCAATACACAGATGTAGCAGAGCTGAGTTTGTCAGATCAAGCAGAGCATCATATCATATGAATATAGCAAATATTCTGTAGTTTTACATAGGACTGCAGGTAATTTACTACATTATTTTATCTCCATGCACAAACAATGCAGCCCCTAAGCAAGTCGCCAGTTCACAGATGTAGCAGAGTTGAGTTTGTCAGATGAAGCAGCGCATCATGTCATATGTATATAACAAAGAATCTTCAGTTTTACATAGGACTGCAGGCAAACCTACTATATAATTTTAACTCCATGCAAAAACAATACCCCTAAGAGTCAAATGACAAATTCAGCACCGCTACATCTGCATTACTCTGGAAAGATTAGTGATTTATTAATCCCTTGTTTTTACTTTTTTTTAAGCCTTTTTTGTGCTTGTACCCAGAAAATAGTCCCGAGTTGGCACGTGTAGCCAATGCATTTATCTGTCATAGCCGCACGGTACCGCTGTCACAGATCTGCCATCTTGCCTCAGCTTGACACCTGTCACCTGCCTTTCTGTTAGTCATGCTAATGACCAATAAGTTACACAAAAGCGGCTGCCGTCCTGTGAGGGCGGGTGGTGGCATTAATGATCCGTATTGCTCATTCTCGCTAAGCTGTTGGATCTTGGAAAGCCTCTGAATGTTTCATATCCCCCACAGTCTGTGTATGTGTCTGTCTACCCAGCCTGCACTTAGCCGTGTGTCTGTCTATTGTTTTGGTGTATAGGATGTAAATAAGAAAAAATAAGGAAACAGCCTATCCGTAAGCCCTTGCCACTTTATTTTGGTATGTTAATGAGACCGATCGCGTACCAGGGCGCCTCTATCTCTTTACAGCAAGAAGACGCATTCCCAGATATCCCCATTTCTTGCTGTGGCTCGCTGCCATGTTCCTGATTGATTCAACCCCATAGAATAAACAATTAGGGCCTTGGCTTTATTACTGTGTTTTACTTGCATTCTGCTCTGGAGAGCGGGGCCTTATGGAGAAATATTTCTTTAACGCTTCTTAAGAATGTGCCTGTGATTTGGAAGGTGGCCAGGACTGAACTTGGCGCTTAGTTTAACAGGGTTAAACTGGTGACAATGTGGCACCGCTGTGCTTATATCCTGATCTGTTGGTTCTTTAATTTATGGGGTCGGACGTACGCGGCGCAGAATATGTCAGCAAATGGAAATACGCTTATTTGTGTTTTTTTGGGCAATTAAAGGGACTAGTTATCAATATGAGTGTGTGAGGAGACAAATGTCATAAAAAGCAATAAGAATATTGGGCTGGAAGTAAAGAAGGTCAAGCACCAGAACATATAATATATTAGACTTTATAAGAGATTAAAAAATTGCCCAGGGAATTCCCGTAACCCAGAGATCAGCGGCAACAGAAGGGAGCAGGGTTGGTCCTTGCTAGGTGCCACGTGGTGAAGGGACCTTATTTTGACTGGTCCTTCTACCACGACTGTGGCACTGTGCGGGTATTGTGTTGGCCTTGTATATATTAACTGTATGGAAACATGGCGGGTTCCAAAGCACAGAATCACATGGGTTGCAAAGTAAACCAAGGTCAGCCCCTAAATGTGGGATTAAAGGGTTAAACATGTTTTTAATGATGCTGTGTCCCACATTCCTCTGACACCTGTACCATGTTACTACACTGAAATTTGGCCCTACTAAGATAACATCTTGCATATACCTCCGAAGTTTTGAATCTAAAATTTTGGATATTTAAGTCTGGCCCTTTCTGCTATAAAACTACCTTAAATCTGTATAAAAACGCCCCCTTATGCAAATATTCACAAGCCCCGCCTCTTCGCAGTCCGGCTAGCTGCAGTGTGACGTTTATGTTTTGAAAACTCTTAAAGGGATTTTTTTTTTTTTAAATGTAGTTCAAAAAAATGTTACAATTAAAAACTGATATTTATTCTGTTTAAATTTTCTATCCTTCTCTTGATCGAACTGCTACAGCTCCTGTCATGAGATCTTCACTCTTTTGGAGGTCACATGACAGGAAGTCCAACCCCAGAGGAAGCTCTCAAATATAATTAAATACAATTTTAGAAAAGTAGAAAACCCCTTTAAATGTTTGGAGAGATGATACAGCGCCTAAAGATCAAGAGGTAGGAGGAAAGTTTCATGACATGAGAAGACATCGTCTAAGGGCTCATTCAGACGAGCGGAATACTCGTCCGTGTGCGTTGAAATAACTCACAGCACACGGACCCATTCACTTCAATGGGGCTATTCAGACATGCGTGAGTTTTCTCGCAGCGAGTAAAACTCACTGCAGGTCCTATCTTGGTGCGTTTTTGCGCGCCTAGTTGCCCATTGAAGTCTATGGGTGCGTGAGCACCACAAACATTCACGTACTGTCCATGTTACACGCATCAGTTACATAGAAAAGCAGAGAAATAAATAAATAAAGTGCTTGGACGGACGTGAAAAAAACGCATGCTACACGCAAAGCACAATGATGCCAATACGCAACGCACACAGACATGAAATGTAGGAAATATGCTGCGTTTTTTACGTGTGCAAATCGTACACGCTCATCTGAATGTAGCCTTAGGGCACGTTCAGACGTGGCAGAATTTTTCCGCTGCAAATATTGGTGCAGATTTGGGGCAATTACGCAACGAATCTGCACCAACATTTGCATATTTGACAGGTAATTCAGACGTTGCAAAAAACACAGCGGACTTGCCACAGATTTCAGTTTTTGCATTGCAAAGCCTGAAATCCGCAGTGAAATTCCGCTTCTTCTCTTCAACAGACAGTGCATGCTGCGGAGGGAAAATTCCGCACCGCAGCTTATGGTCCGCAGCAGAGTTTTCCGCAACGTCTGAACCAACTTGCCTAAAAATGGAATAGAATCAAATGTAAAAAACGGCCGCTGGAGAATTCCACAGCAATTCCGCCACGCCTTTTCTAGCTCCCATTCATATCCGCTGTCTAAACGAATAGGCAGATACCAGAGAACAATAGTTTGCGAAGGGTGACAAAAAAAAATCCCCATACTGTCCCACACGTCCTTATACTCACATGAGGTATTAAATCTTTTTGTTTTGTTATCCGCTATTACATAAATTATAACTAAAAATATAGACAGCAATTTTTTTATTTTTTTATTTTTTTTTTATGATTTCTTTTATCAGGGAAAATTGCCCAGGTTTTATTGTATGAGGTATTTTTTAAAAGTCTAGTGTGTTCTCTCAATAGCGCTGCTATCACATATTCAACCTTGGGGTTACCTATAAAATACAGAAATTTCATGAAAATGGATAATGGTAAAATGAATGCGCTGCTGAACAGAGATCTATCAGTAAGTATGCTGCGTATGAAGAGTCTGCTCACAGAAAACGCAATGAAGACTTCTCCGAGAGGCAATAATGAGGAGAAAATGTATCATATTATACACATACTGGTCACCCGTAATGGGATACAAGACCTACATCCTCCGGGAGGCCAGTATTCATGCCTTGCATCCAAAATGACTGATAACAGAGAACAAGTATTTATTTACGCTATTCTATTTATATAGTGCCATCATATACAGTGTATATTCGCTCAGATTAGTCCCCGTCTCCAGTGGACTCTCAGTCTAATTTTACGTTCTCAGATGTGTACTCAGACATAAGATAGGGCCACTTTAATGGAAGGTCAGTAAACTTACCAGGGTATTGCTGGAGTGTGGGGGCACATGAGGAGGCACATGAGGAGGCACATTCATTGCTTGAAAGAATATACAAACTCTATGCAGATGTTGCCCTTGTCAGATTTAAAAGCATAGCCCAAGTACTGCAACAGTGTAGCCCACAAGCCCACTATACCATAGGGACATGTCTGATGCAGGCTGTAATATATTTCATAGAGAAGAAAGACTGTGGTCAGGACTATTCTTGAGTGCTTTAATTCTGGACCAAAATGATCACAGACAGGTTGGTTTCCAGGGGTTTGCTCCCAGGCAATCCCTATGTAAAAGGCTGTAGTTGTTAAGCAGTGTTTCCCTAGCAACCAGTCTGGCCTAAATGTGCAGCTCTTTCCATTATACTGTGTGGGAGTTATAGGGCATGCTCACACGTGGCGGATTTCCTCCGCAACTGTCCGCATCAATGCCGCACAGAATCTGCGTTGCAGATTCTGCGGCGGATCTGCCCAAAATGTGCAGTAAATTGATGCGGACTAGCTGCTGCGGACTGCGGTAAAAGTGCTTCCCTTCTCTCTATCAGTGCAGGATAGAGAGAAGGGACAGCACTTTCCCTAGTGAAAGTAAACGAATTTCATACTTACTGGCCGTTATCTTGGTGACGCGTCCCTCTTTCGACATCCAGCCCGACCTCCCTGGATGACGCGGCAGTCCATGTGACCGCTGCAGCCTGTGATTGGCTGCAGCCGTCACTTAGACTGAAACGTCATCCTGGGAAGCCGGACAGGAGACAGAAGCAGGGAGTTTTTTTTACAGGTTGCTGTATATTGGGATCGGTAGTCACTGTCCAGGGTGCAGAAACAGTTACTGCCGATCTCTTAACTCTTTCAGCACCCTGGACAGTGACTATTTACTGACGTCTCCTAGCAACGCTCCCGTCATTACGGGAGCCTCATTGACTTCCTCAGTCTGGCTGTAGACCTAGAAATACATAGGTCCAGCCAGAATGAAGAAATGTCATGTCAAAAAAGCAAGACGCATCCGCAGCGCACATAACATGTGCATGACAGCTGCGGACTTCATTGCGGAATTTAGAATCTCCATTGAAGTCAATGGAGAAATTCCGCCATGAGTCCGCAACCAGTCCGCCACAACTCCGCAACATCCATTGCATGCTGCGGACACCAAATTCCGCACCGCAGCCTATGCTCCGCAGCGGAATTTTCAGCCTCGTCGAAACGAACCCTACTAAATAGAAGTGGAAGTCAATGGAGAAACGGCTCCGCTGCGGATTAACGCTGCGGAGTGTGCGCAGCGGAATTCAAGAGCAATTCCGCCACTTGTGGCTTTGCCCATAAACAGCAGAGCAAGAGTGCCACCTATCAGACATTTATTGTGTATGCTACATGTTTGAAATAAATGTCTTTGGCTAGAGTACCCAGTACCCACCAGTAAGGTCCTTGAGTCGTCTTCTTCCATTAAGTGATACAAATCTGTGTTTGGGAAAACTGAAAACAAACTAGTAAGGTGCCATTACAGTCCCCACATGTTGTGTCCCCAATCTTTCCCAATAAAGTCTAGTCTAGTTATGTACAGATGTGTCCACTCTTACCTTTGCTTGAATTTGGTTAAGGACTCAATTTGTCATGAAACAAATTCAATATAATATCGTGACATGCTATCAAAACCTTTGACGGGCTGTAATTCACATCACAACAACTGGGTTGCCACATATAGACAGACACAGCATAGACATCTCGTGACAGAGTATCATGAAATCATGTTTTTTTTTTTATAAACTGATCATCTCGCGCCACACTTCTCAGTATATGTTGAGATAAAAGAAGAGGTTAGGAAAGTCACATCTGTAGCAATATTGGTCTCTCTATAACTGCAAATTTACCAGTCTGGGAAAGATTATTAAAGGGCTTTTCCATTAATATACATTAATGGACTATCCTCATGTGTGATTGGTGATAGTATGATCCCTGGACCCACCCACAGCGAATGCCAGGATAGGATAGACCATCAATGTGTATTCCTGCAAGACCCATTTTGCAACCTTATGGAAGCTGTAACGGCCGCCATATTGGTTGTCACCCAGTTCCCTCAGAAAAATGACACCTTCTTAATAACTGAATGGAAAATAACGGACAAGTCAAGGATTTATATTTCGGAGGATAGTCGTTAATCTGAAGGCGGCTTACACGCAGAACGCTTCTTACAAAAGGTTTAATATTGGACCCATTTATTATTTACTCTACCACCAATTAGCCATGAGCTGACGGGCCCTACAATATTTATTATTCTACGGATCCACCTGGTTCTCAGCTTTGTCTTGTTTGCAGTGAAAAATCATCCTGTATTTGACCTTGTTGATAAAATCGTACTGCACACAATAGAAATCCATAAGACCAGGTCTTGGGATGTTTGCACATGCTGAGAATGAAGATGTATATATGGACCGTGACCTTTTAATATCGCTCCTCTCCTTGTTTACGAGCACCGAGTACCTGTTACTGCTTCCCTGCATCCCTGCCAAACAGGTTTTTCACTAGTAAATTCCCTGGGCATCAGGTGCTTCTAATGCGTAAACATCAGGTCCCCCGTGGCTACTACAGAGCCTGGCATGAAAGACCTCAGTGTAACACATGAAGAAAAGCCATAGTACTACCAAGTGGTGTAGAAGACGCAGTTAACTCATCCCCAGCTGGCTCTGACTGCATCACAATACAATGAGGGTCATTTATTAAACATTCTCATCTTCTTGCAATTGTATTTTTGTTACTTACTTGCTGTCAGTGAATGGAAACTTTATTATTTATTTTTGAAACTTTTTTTTTTTAAACTGTAAAGACCTAGTTGTCCAACAGTTTTCTATAATAGTATACAGTCTAGGCAATAGCAAGTTAAATATTTTGTACTCCTGACTGATTCATTTACTTAATACATTGTAGCACAGTAGCAGAACAGGCAAGAGATATGTGCTGTTGATTTGTTCATGAATTTTGAGGCAGATTTTGACCTTCCTGCACGCTGTTTGCCGCGTTTTTCACTGCGTTTTTCGCCCGCGGCTGTTGATGTCATTGGGAAGTCAGAGACGTAAAGGCCCGAAGAAAGGGCACGTTGCTTCTTTTTCCCGCTCGCAGGAAAAAAAAACACTTTCTCTGCCTCCCGTTGAAATCAATGGGAGGCGTTTTCTGACATTTGTTGGTGCGGTTCCCGTGTCAAAAAACGTGCCAAAGAACTCTGTGTGAACTCCACCTAAGGTTTTTTTTGTCTCTGAATAGAAACAAAACTCTTTCCATTTACTGACTGTCAGAAAGGATCTTGAAAATGTGGGAGAATTGAAACACGTAGTATGGTTAGCAAATATTTTGGTCCCTTCTCTTCAACTTCTTAAAGGACACCTCGGCATTGATAGATTAAATCCTTTGTACACATTAAAAAGCTACCAATCTACCTGTAATCTAATTCGATATGTATGAGAGCATCAGGCACCTGTTCTTTTGGGGCAATTAGCTTGGCCAGGTTGGTATTCATTGATGATTTGGTTGTCTTTTCCCCCCCACTTCACCCTGCCACCATAAGGTCTCGTTCAGACGTGGCGGAATTGCTGTTGATTCCGCTGCGGGCAGTCCACAGTGGAATTCGGCAGCAGCCGTCTTTTACATTTCTTTCTATACATTTTTAGGTAACTTAGTTCAGACGTTGCGAAAAATAACTGCGGAATTCAGGCTGCGGTGCAGAATTTTCCCTCCGCATGGTAGAAGTACTATTTTTTTTCTTTTTCCTGCTGCTGTACATAGACAGATATACACTTGAGAATGGGTTTGTGTGATGATTGCATCAGTTTTCTGGTACAAAAATAGACTTTACAAGCACAGGATTTTTTTTATAGCAGGGAGCAGGCACGTGTGTGTTTAGGGGGGCATTGTGGTAGCTCAATGGGTAGCACTGGTGTCTTGAGTTGAAATAGTCGGGGGTAACATCTTTATAAAGTTTGTATGTTCTCCCCACATGTGTCTATATGATAAACTGGTTCCCTCCCATATTCCAAGAACACACTAAGGGCATGACCAGACGTGGCGGAATTGCTCTGGAATTCCGCTGCGGACACTCCGCTGCGGTATCCCGCTACGTACACGTTTCTCCATAGCTTTCCAGAGCTTTTTAGTGAGGTTCGTTTACACGTTGCGGAAAACTCAGCTGCGGACCATAGGCTGCGGTGCAGAATTTGCTGTCCGCAGCATACACTGGCTGTTGTGGACGTGTAGCGGACTTGTTGCGGACTCATTGCGGAATTTCTCTATTGACTTCAATGGAGAGTCAAAATTCCGCCATGAAGTCCGCAGATGTTATGTGTGCTGCGTAGTGTATTTGTTTTACGAACATGACATTTCTTCATTCTGGCTGGACCTGTGTATTTCTAGGTCTACAGCCAGACTGAGGCCCCATGCACACTAACGTAAAAACGCACGTAATCACGGGACGTTATTACGGCACAGGCAGGCCCATAGAGGTCTATGGGGCTCCCGTAATCACGGCTGACTACGTGTGTGCACCCGTAATTACGGGAGCGTTGCTAGGCGACTTCAGTAAATAGTCACTGTCCAGGGTGCTGAAAGAGTTAAGCGATCGGCAGTAACTGTTTCTGCACCCTGGACAGTGACTACCGATCACAATATAGATCAACCTGTAAAAAAAATTGAAGTTCCTACTTACCGAGAACTCCCTGCTTCTTCCTCCAGTCCGGCCTCCCGGGATGAAGTTTCAGTCCAAGTGACGGCTGCAGCCAATCACAGGCCAATCACAGGCTGCAGCGGTCACATGGACTGCCGCGTCATCCAGGGAGGTCGGGCTGGATGCCGAAAGAGGGACGCGTCACCAAAGCAACGGCCGGGTAAGTAAGAATTTCTTTTTACTTTTACTAGGGAAAGGGCTGTCCCTTCTCTCTATCCTGCACTGATAGAGAGAAGGGAAGCTCTCTTCCCCTCAATACGCAACGGCTAGTCCGCATCAATTTAATGCCCATTTTAGGCAGAGCCGCAACAGAATCTGCAACGCAGATTATGTGCAGCATTGATGCGAACAGTGTGGGAAGAAATACGCCACGTCTGGTCATGCGCTAATAGGTCGGTTGTCATCCTATGAAAATGGCCGGAGATAGGGATATTAGATTGTGAGCTCCGCTGGCACACAGACTGACGTGAGTGATTATAATCTGCTCTAAACAAAATGAGAAATAAATCCATGTACATAGCTGTCTATTAAAACGTGCCGGCCTCTCTTTCCACATATTGGATATATTACATATAAAATACAGACACTCATATTGTGTGTTCGTCAGTGTGGTTTTTCTGTCCAGTCAAGATGACTGCAAGATCAAAGGAAATGGATGGATTTAGAAGATGGAAACAATTCCGCACTAAGCAATTAAACGATTCTTCTGATCTAAGATGAACTTATTAAGGATGAAACAGACAATTATTTTTCATTTTCTTGTCTTCTGCCTACATAACACAGTCTGTACACAACCACTGCAGGGACTGTTGGGGACTGCGGTTACACAGACTGTGTCCTGGACAAGCTATTGTATGTACACTCTTGTCCTGGACACGCTGTTTGTTATTACAAATGTTCCTTGACAGATCATTACGAAGACTCTTGTAGCGTTTCACAGTAATTGGCCAAGAATATCCAATGCTGGGCCACGCAAGAGTCGTATTATAGAGACTTTATTTCATGTTCACAATGAACTTTCTACTTTATAACAGAATTGATTTATCAGGAATTCCCTAATAATCTTCTGCTACCCAAAATGCTTCCTTTCTGAGAAGGTCCTGCAAATATCAGGACTATTGGCAAATATGTATTGGAAGAACACAAAGGTTGTAAACTGTTCTTCTAGTGAAGGTACCAGGGAGAGCCGCCGTGGAGAATTTCCCTGTCCCTGCTCTCTGCTATAGCCCAAATCTCACCCAGTTGTAAAAGGAGCAACGTGGGCACAAGAAGAATATTAAAGTAGTTATCTGGTTTCAAAATATTTTCAAATACGCTATTAGGTCATTCTAAGTTAGTAGATGAATCTTCCCCAAGGAGAAGGAGCAGAGAATAACAGTAAATATAGGAGGTCATTTATCAACCTCTCTACACCAGTTTTGTGTCGTAGAAAAGTCCTTTTTACGCTGCCCTGTGTGGTTTCAAGAAAGGGTGGGTCCACAGTCACCAACAAATTATTATAATTTCTGCAAGAAAATCTATTGTGGAAATCTATACCAGCTCCGAGTTAGCGTAAATTTCACTCTATGGGGTGTAGCAAGGTGGAGGCCCGTGTTGGCCTTCCAACTTGCCCCAGCCCCCATTGTACATTTAAAAAAAAAAATCCTACCTCACCGCTCCTTTTCGGGTCCCCTCATCATTACCACGTGGCTTATACAATGTACCAGTGCCGGGCAGCGCCAGTCCATTGTATGCAACGCAGTACGGATGACGTTGACTTGCTGCGTCACATATAAGGCCCTGAAGCTGCTTAACGTTAGGATCTTACATGAGCTGCGCTAGAATGAAGAAGGGACCCGGAGGGGAGAAGAGGAGTGGTGAGGTAAGTATGTGTTTTTTTAGATTTTATGGGCAATGTGGGCATGAGGATGGCGCATGGCTGCGGCCGTTTCACCACAGTTATTGCGCACAGCGCAGCCGAAATATGCGACACATTTATAAGATGCTTTCACCTCTTAATAAATCTGTCACACTTTACTCCAATTTTTCTTTGTATTAATCCTGGTGTATGAAATGCTGGTCCTCTCTGGAGGACCTGGCATTACCTGGACGGTCCGTTGATTCTAATGTGCACCATGTAATGCCTCAGTTCTCCTGTGGTTGCGCTGCAGGAAACCTGAGCACCTGCTATAGGGTTCCCCACAGATAAGAGCTAATCAGTGGAGATCCAAGCTGCGTAAGGCTGGGTTCACATGACCATGTTACGTCCGTAATGTACGGAACGTATTTCAGCCGGAAGACCCGGACCGAACACACTGCAGGGGGCCGGGCTCCTAGCATCATAGTTATGTACGACGCTAGGAGTCTCTGCCTCTGCGTGGAACTACTGTCCCGTACTGTAATCATGATTACAGTACGGGACAGTTGTCCTGCAGCGAGGCAGGGACTCCTAGCATCGTACATCACTATGATGCTAGGAGCCCGGCCCCCTGCATTGTGTTCGGTCCGGGTCTTCCGGCCGAAATACGTTCCGTACATTACGGACGTAGCATGGTCGTGTGAACCCAGCCTTACAACCTGTGATTGACTTAAAGTTGGGGGACCCTTCTAACAAAAAGGCTTGTAAAAAGTGACAGCCCCTTTACGAATAACTGATAAAGTTCAAATGGCGACCATTCCCATGATGAAACAATATTTGAATATTATTTCTATATATTTTATATATATCTGTAACACTTTTACTGTATGCTTAATGGGTGAATTTGTCGTTGGCGATAGAGACGGCGTCACTGATGTGGCGGCAGACACCAGGCTACATTGTAAATGTTGCTAGGAAACAGACAGACAAACAGCCAATGTCACAAAGTAACTTAATGCAGAATTCAAGCATGAAACAGATGAATTGACTTAGTAAACAGGGCAAAACAAAACACTAGACTGTGGCTTTGAATCATTCTATGCCCGAAAGCAGAGTTTTGGGGCATTTCCCGAACTGGCAGAGCAGACATTATTAATCATTCATTTTTTTCAGCTGTTGACTGATGCTATTCATATAATTGTTCTTGGCTGGAAAGTTTCCCCTCGCTCAGTGCTCGGCTCAGGTATTGTCTCACTTGAGTGGACTCTTAGCATTACAAGGTTTCATTGAAGCTGTAAAGTGGGGGTGAAGGGGGTGCCGCCACTGAACAGGCACCCAACAACAAAAAGAGTGCTTGTTGGAAGACATGTGAAGAGGGATTCAACTTGTAATTCATGGCCCACTCTGGCCTGTGTCTCCCTTTCTACCTCAATACACTCATTGCTCTTGTTAGTCAAAGGGATGCAACCAAAGCATTGCTCCTCTCCTAGCAACGGCTCCCTCCTGGACAAAAAGCCATGTTGTCTGCTGCAGGGCAAAACAGACGGAAATTTTAGGACAAACAATGGCGGACACATGTTCGTTTGCATCTCAGTGCAATGCAACAGTTTATTATGTGATTAGCAATGATCGAACGCTTTCCACCATACGGCTTATTCAATAAACTGGACTCTGGCGCTTTAGCAATTTTCTTCTCCATTGTATCGTATGGACATCTGCACTAGAGAAGGTGTTATGTAAGCTGTGGGTATTCACTACTAATAAGGTGTGGAGGAAGGGGAGATCTGGAGTAACTCAAGCAAGCCTGCATTTCATTTATACTTGTAGTAGCAATGGTATTATTATTATTATTATTATTATTATTATTATTATTATTATTATTATATAATAATAATAATTAGTAATGCAATGTTACTACTACTAATTTATAGTTGTATTATAAGTAACTTTATTAGTAGTTATTTGTGATATTATTAGTAATAGTCACAGTACTGTTCTTCCTCTTTATATTATTATTAAAATTATTAGTACTAATATGTTGTATTGTAACATTTTGTCAATTATTGGAATTTCTCACATATGCAAACGTATTGAGACGCTTCTTACCAGGTCTGAGTGAAACCTTAGATGAATCCTGTCTTATCTCCATTTGCTAAGTAGGTGAATACAATGAATTGTTTCTTGTTATCAGCCATTCCAAGCTGAGGAACAGCTAGATAAATTAGAAAAGAGACACGGCGCCACAAATGAGGATCTGATAGGCTATCAGAAAAGTGGTGGATGAGATGATTGCGCTCACCTCGGGTGGTGGACACCTTTAGGTGTCAATACGGCTTGAAAAGCTGCAGCCAGGTCCACATCACAGTCAAAACAGGTTTGCTGTCAAATTGTAGTGCGATTAGATTTGAAGAAAAACGGGACCAACGGCGCTGCTTAGATAGAGATAATCCACGACCATTCCAGTGGGTGAAGTAAATAAAAGGATTTATTGTTAACAGGCTACGCGTTTCGACGCCGTACCGGCGTCTTCCTCAGGCCAAACCCTGCTGATGAACAGGAAGTTTATAACATCCCAGCTTCCATGATCACTACTTTATCTCCCATATCTCCGGCTCTGAGTAGCTCCAGTAACATTTACATACTGATGAGTGAATGGTATCTGACACTCTTTTGGTCTGAACCCCTGTAAGGCTTTGTTCACATCTGCGCTAGGGTCCCGTTCTGACGTTCCGTCTGAGCTTTCCATCGGAACGGGACCCTAACTGACACAAACGGAAACCAAAGTTTTCCGTTTCCATCACCATTGATTTCAATGGTGACGGATCCGTCACCATTGAAATCAATGGTGATGGAAACGGAAACATTTGGTTTCCGTTTTTGTCAGTTAGGGTCCCGTTCCGATGGAAAGCTCCGACCGAACGTCGGAACGGGACCCTAGCGCAGATGTGAACGAAGCCTAAGCTTTAAACTTTAGTGTTCCTTTAAGGCTGTGTTCACATCACCATCTGTGTTCCGCTGAGGGGTTCCATCGGAGGTTTCCGTTGGGTTAACCCCTCAACGGAATGTCGACTGCGCTATTGGTTCCGTCAAAACGACGGAACTCTGTCACAACGGTATCAATGGTGAAGTAAACGGAAGCTTAGGTTTCCGTTTGATTTTCTGTTGAGGGGTTAACTCAACGGAAACCCATCAATGGAAGGGCAACGGTGATGTGAACAGGCCCTAATCTTTATTGCTGAGGCCACTGTGGCACTATAGCCAACCATAACCATAAGATAGCTGGCGGCCCACATCTTTCTTTGACTTATATTAATGTCTGCTGGGATTGGGCATAGTGTTTGTTTATTGTGTCATAGAGAGGGTGATAAGCTGCTGTCAGACACCTATGAGGGCGCTTATCTCCTGCAGGAACAAAGAATCGGGCATGTTAAAATCCAGCACTCAATATTTTTTCTTTAAATTTTTTTTTTCAAATCTGCAGCTTTTTATGGATTGCTCATATGTGCTATATTTTCTTAGCCTATTTTGCTTTGGGTGTAAGTTGTTTATTATTATGTAAGTTGATGATTATTATATGATTATCATAATATGATTTAAAATAACATGAAATTAAACATTGCATCACACTTCGTTTTCTTTTGGTAACCACCCAGTCTTCTGCTGGTGTCTGGGTCCCTGCCACATCTTATGGACATTGATAAGGTTTTTACAGTAAAGCCAATGTACAATGTGTTCATAAACTCATGTTCTTTGTAGCGGGGCAGGCCGGCATACCAGGGAGAACAATTGCATGGCATACAAACTAATAAGAGAAGAATCTGGCCTGTCGCTGGCACCAGTTATAGCACTTTTTTTTAACCTTCTCTTCACTTACTTTGTCATTGACCCCAAATATTTGACTATGCTACTAGTTTGTAACCCCTCTGTACCATGTCTGGTTTGCTGATTCTCTCTATTTACTAACTTCAGCCAGTATGACTTTGTCTATAACTTTATGCCCCTATGTACTGTGTTTCTCTGTTCTAACCCAGGCTATCTTTTTACTTGCCTGATCTTTCCTGGCTGGACTAAATGAGTACCGGCAACCCTTCACTCCACAATGGGATAGATTTATTCTTACTGTCGTAAACTTAGACAGCTTAAAATTAGACCAGACAGAAGGTGCGCCAAATTTATCTCAATAGCACACGCAGTATAATACATTTGGTGCCTCTTTCTAGACATGTTAGACACTTTTCTCTTACTTACACCACCTCTTGGTTTGTCTTACTTTCAACCAATATTTTGCACCATTTTAAGCCTTTGCCTAGCCGCATCTTTTTTCTAGACACTTTTCATAACTGTCTAATCAGGCACACAAAGTGTCTACAATACCTAATAAATATGGCAAAAAGGCATGTGGGTTCGTTTTTGGCGCAAGTTGAATTCTCTTACATTTAGCTTAGTAAATCTCCCCATATCTTTTTCTACATTGGTGCCACCAACATTTCTTAGAGAACTTGTTACCGGAGATTTTCCACTCACAATGTGGGGGCCAGCAAAGTACCAAAACCCAAAAGTCGAGGGAAAAGGGGTCCTACAGGTCAAGTGAAAAGTGCAAATAGGTTTTCATCTTTCTCTGAGTATTATAGAACCAGACCCCTTGTATAAAAAGGACCCCCTCCCCGCACCTCCTGTAGCCGTGTTCCTTTTAGATCAATATTGTAACTGGACGTACTGTGCTCTATGCAATTGGTGCTAGACGTACAGAGCATATTATGTTTATATCTGACATGATATGCTTCTCCTGTATATATCTGCCTTCTTCTTTTCCTGAGCGAGTTCTCTATTTGTCCCGTACTCCTCTCTATGTTTTCTGTCATCCTGAAACGTTATCTGACTAAAAGAGACTCTATCTTAACAAGATCAGTAGAGCCGAGTATTGAGGCACCTTATTAGTGCCAGACAAACTCAATATTTCAGTATTACCGGTTGCTCTTTCTGTATCAGTGATTTTCTTCTTGCTCATTTGTCAAAGGTTAAATTACAAGACAAAGTGGAGCCTATAGGAGTATATATATCATATACGTATCGGGATATAAGAGATATGAGCAACACATTGCCCCTTTAGGATAGCATGTCTGTGTACTGTTCATAAGAAGTGACTGTTAAAATATATGAGATCTGGAATAATTTTACAATGTGGATGTCATTAGTATACTGAGCTTATTATCCACAAAATCATTGAATAAAACGAAAAATTGCCAATTTATATGTAAGTAGAGATAATGGAATAATGCCAACCTTTAAGTTTTGCCTATTTGCTCACCATTTTCTCATCAGCCCTCCACTATAATTCATTAGGGAAAATCAATTAGTTGGGCTTGTTTAGGCACCCATTGTATTAAATGAACTTATAATTCTGTGAATCAGATTAATCTGTGAAATAAGCATTTTAATTTGCTTAAAGGGGAAGTCCGCTTTTAATGCCTAGAAAGATCGCATGAAGATATGCTGATCATAAGGTGTTCCACTGCTGTGACCCACATTGATCAGCTTTAATCTATGGGGAAGTCAGCAGCTAGTGTTAAATTTCCCTGCAGCGCCACCACAGGAGAAATGAAGTATTACACAGTGCTCATTGAAAGCAATAGGCTGTGTAAAGCACAAACGTGCTGGGTCCTCCAGTGTGATAGAAACTCTTTGTAGCCAATCTCTGTTCTGATTAATAGATGAGCCTAAAATTCTATAATATTCTGTCTTCATGGCTTCCATTTTTTACAGTATCCATAACAGACAGGATGGATTTGTTCTTTGTCATGATCCCTTTTATTGTTCCCCTGTTGACACTCACCACAATTTTGAGACAATTTTGTATTAATTTCAATCAAGTAAAAGTTTATTTGAATAAGACCTTCCCTCTGGAGATAGGTAGAAGAGCACATTCTTTATGGGGAACCTGCATGTCTTCAAAAACTTTGAAAGCTTTGAACCTTGGCATCCTGAAAACTCTGATTTTAGATAGAAGCAGAAAAATCCAAATCGAATGTATATTCCATAGATTCAGAGGGAATACTAGAGTGACGCAGGCATTCCTGTCCTCCACATACTGATCCTTTACTAGATGTGCAATTATGCAGGTATGATATCAATAAAGGGTTAAGGAAAGGTTGTCAAAATAATGTTATATTATCTCCTACTGTATGTGCAGACCCATATAATACCTCATGATAATGGTCTAAATGGGTTTATGGGAAGTCACACCACCAGCAAGTGTCGGACAAGGGTTCCTTGGGCCGAACAAAAAAGATTATTCTGAGTGCCCACCCTCCATCTACATAGGCCATGTTCTCATCTACTGTTAGTTTCATCATAATCTTTTTTGTTATCATAGTACACACGGGACATATCATCAATGAAGTCTAATAGGTTATTTGTGAATCACCCCATAAGAAATACACTGTAGTTCCAAGTGATTGGCTCCAGTTAACTCTTAAATGGGTTGTCTTCTGCTGGACCTTTGGGGCCCATTATTGTATCATAGCCCATCCCTACCGGACGATACTTTGGTACTCTGGTGTGCTAGACTGTCTCACAAGTGTGAACATTCAGAAATGTTAATGGGGTTGTTGAGAAGATGATTGAAATTCTTGTTGCTGGGAGACCCCCATTGGTCATAGTATAGGGGTGGTTGAACAACATTATTTATATTATTATTATATATGGTGGCAAACTACCCATTGTATTGATAAAGCAGAGCTGAGTTTGAATGGGAGAAGGCTGTAATTCGCTACAAGTGTGTCAACGAGTCACAGTATGCTCAGTGGAAATGAGAGGAAGCCACGCTCGTACAAGCTATGCGGCCCCTGCAAAACAGCTGAGCGGCCGGGGTGCCTGGAGTCGGACCTCAACTGGTCACCTATTGATGGCCTATCCTGAGGATAGATTGTCAATTTTATGGGAATGGAAAACCCCTTTAAATCTGCTACATTGTCTTAAGGCCCCATGCACAAAAATCTCCGTAATTGCGGACCTTGATACGGTCCGCAATTATGGGCCAATTCAGTTCTATTGGCCGTGGACACCTTTCCGTATCGCTACGGATAGGTGTCGTGCCGTAGAACTGTACCGCAAAAGATAGAACATGTTCTACCTTTTGCATTTTACGGGCCGTGCTCCCATACTTTGTATGGGAGAACGGGCTGAAAATGCTGGCTGGGGCCGTGATTACGGGCACGGCTGTGTGCATTAGGCCTAAGTGATTTTAAAATACACACTTAATGCTCTGCTACATCTGTTTGTCGACCATTGTTTTTGTGGGCTACCTTAGAGCGCTCCATTGTTGGTAGTTGCATGTGTCTCTCTGTTTAATTGGTATAGTGGCCCCATGTAATGGCATAATATATTCCGTATATTTCCAAAAACGAACCACCTAATAATAATAATAATAGTTACATACATTTAGGCTCCATGCACATGAACGTGTTTTTGCGGCCGCAATTCCCACGAAAATCCACGGGAGAATTGCGGCCCCATTCTTTTCTATGGGGCCATGCACACGACCGTAGTTTTTACGGTCCGTGCATGGCCCGGGAACCCGCACCGCAGAAAGAACGGGCATGTCCTATTACGGACATCTTCTGCGGTTCGGGCTCATTGAAAACAATGACGGCGGCCATGTGCATGTCCCGAGATTTGCGGGCGGCCCGCGGCTGACAGTCCGCAGCCGGCCGACCCAAAAATCACGGCCGTGCAGACGGCTACGGTCGTGTGCATGAGGCCTTATACGTTATGATTATTACAAGTACAGATCAGTGAATTCTTGGATTCCACATTTGTTACTTCACTGTTGTGACTTCTGTTTGTAGAACTTTACGGTGCAGCACTATTATAATAGGGGGGAGGTACAGAATGGAGGTTATGTTTTTATATTGCTTTTCTCCTTTATAAAGAAAACATTTCATTCTAGAGTAGGTCCTATCACAATATTGTGAGCTCCCGCCATGGTCTGCGCCTCGTCCCACTACAGTACTATCTGTTCATTTAATTATAGTCATTTTTCCAATTCTCTCTTTGGGCTGGAAATATTTTGACATGATGGACTGTATATAATATAAAGAATAGGCCGAGTGTCTTTGTGCTGTAAGACAGGTGGGTAAGACATACATATTTGCATGGACGTAATACCAGTCTAGCCACTCTTCTCAGGATCCACACTCAGGGATTATAGTTTAACATACAATATATTGCAAAGTTAGGTCCCATTTAGTGTTCTATGGTATATCTGCTATATTTCACATTCAGTATAGGAACTTCTTAACCCCTTCCCGTCGTAAACTATTTTTGTAAAGGATCTGCCAGGCACAGCTTCGGGGTTAACGCCCATAGGTAATCAGTCTGCACCTGCTTCTATGTCTGTGAGACTGACTCCATCTTCCACCACTCAGGATGGCAGGCTTAGGAGTGGGAGAGCCTATCACAGCCTGGCCAGACGGAGCTAGCTCCCGCCCTCTGTCTATTTATACCTGCCTTTCCTGTTCCTCCTTGCTTGTGATTCTTCTCGTGTGGTTTCCTGTCCCTGCTGCAGCTTCTTGTACTATTGTCCCTGCTTCATATTGACCCCGGCTTGCTGACTACTCTCCTGCTCTGCGTTTGGTACCTCGTACACTCCTGGTTTGACTCGGCTTGTTCACTACTCTCCTGCTCTGCGTTTGGCACCCCGTACTCTCCTGGTTTGACTCGGCTCGTTCACCACTCTTGTTGCTCACGGTGTTGCCGTGGGCAACTGCCCCTTTCTCCCCCTAGCTCTGTGTACCCTTGTCTGTTTGTCTGTCGTGCACTTATTGAGCGTAGGGACCGTCGCCCAGTTGTACCCCGTCGCCTAGGGCGGGTCGTTGCAAGTAGGCAGGGACGAGTGCCGGGTAGATTAGGGCTCACTTGTCTGTCTCCCCACCCCCATCATTACAATTTTCAGATTTTCATTTCCATTTTTTCCTCCCCACATTCCAAAAGCCATAACTTTTTCATTTTTCCGTCGATATAGTCCTATGAGGGCTTGATTTTTGCGGGACAAGTTGTAGTTTTTCGTAGCTCTATTTATTGTGCTATATAATGTACTAGGAAATGGGAAAAAAAATATTTGTGGGGTAGTATATGAAAAAAACTGCGATTCCTCCATTGTTTTTTGTGCTTCGATTTAACGTAATTCACCGTACAATTAAAACAACACGTTAATTTTATTCTGTGGGTCAATACGATTACGGCGATACCAAATATATATAGTTTTTTCTAAGTTTTAATACTTTTACAAGGAAAAAACTAAGTGTAAAAAATAAAATGTTTTTAATGCTGCCATTTTGGGGTAGATGCAACGTTTTGATCACTTTTTATTTCATTTTTTGTGGGAGATTAGGTGACCAAATAATAGACATTCTGGCGTTTACAATTTTTTAATTTATTTTACGGTGTTCACCGTGCGGGTTAAATAATGATATATTGTAATAGTTCAGACTTTTACGGATGCGGCGATACCAATTATCTTTATTTATTTCTTTGTTTACAATGCATTAGGGGGAAAATAGGAAAAGGTTTTTATTTTAATTTTTAATATATATATTTTTTTTACATTAAAAAAAACTTTTTTTTTTTACAAATTTTTACTTTTTTTATTAGTCCCCCTAGGGGACTTCAACCAGCGACTGTTAAATCGCTTGCACTATATACTGCAATACTAATGTATTGCAGTATATCGTCTTTCTGACAGGCATCTATTAAGCCCTGCCAGAGGCAGGGCTTAATAGGAGCACAAAGATGGCAGACCTGGGGGCCTTCATTGGGCCCCCAGGCTGCCATAGCAACCATCGCCACCCCATGATTGCATTGCTGGGGGCGAGATGAGCTGCTAGAGGGGTCGCCCCTTTCTTTCTAACGATTTAAATGCCGCAGTCGCTATTGACCGCAGCATTTAACGGATTAAACATACGCGTTCCCGCTCCTTACTGTCAAGTGTCGGCTGTAACATACAGCTGACTCCCGCATTGTATGAAGCCATACGTCCCCTACCCGGCTATGACGTAGCCATACGTCAAATGTCGGGAAGGGTTTTTTAAAGAACATTTCCATATGGATAATATTTATATATAAATTCCGACCAGCTTCATGTACTGTACTAATATATTATAAGGATTGATTTATTAGCAAATATTGCAGAAATGCCTATGTCATAGTTCCATGATTGTAAACTGCTTTGCGTGGGAAGGAAAGTGACAACTACTCAGAAGACATAAGTTGATTGTCACTTTAGGGGGTAGACTCAGAATCACCACCTAATGGCCAAGTGGGGTACAGCAATAACATTTGATTATTTCCATTTAAAAGGAAACAAGAAGAGTATTGGCTTGAGTCTTATCAGTTAATATCGGCAAGTGAACTGTTGTTCTTGTGCAACATTCATCTGAATGGCCTGCATGTAATACTGTGTGTGCAAGATGCAGCTGACCGATGGGGGGCCCAGATGCAAACTAAAGCTCCCTAGTATTATTTTGCAGTATATGGTGGTATTATTTTGGGATTGAATTTCAGTACTATGAGGGATCTATATAGCAGTATTATGTGGCCTCTTTAAGGCAGTAATATTTGGATGCTGCATATTATTTTGCATTATATGCTGATATTATGTGGGCTGCGTTGTCTTGGCACCATGTAGCTATATTATGGGGCTGACATTAGGGGTCTCTGCTTTGCTTGTTGCCAAGGGCCGCATTTTCTTACACTTGCATAGAAAATTGTGCAATGTTTTCCAAAAATTGTTGGAAATGTACAATAGCAAAGCAAAGTCGTATGTGCCACATAGTCCTCTTATATATTGTAAGACATATTTGCGAGACATTTTCTCAGACAGAAGTAATAAACCTTTTATTTATGCACGACCCCCAGCCGTTCTACATGTGTATTGCCCGAGTCCATTTTAATAATGTTTTTTTGTAATTAGCCAAATAATTCTAACCAATGACGATTAATACCATGCATTACCGCTGAACTGAATGGATTCTTTTTCTATGTATATTAGCCATTATTTTCCCTATAGAATTTACATGTGATTAAAACAAATTCCTTTGTCCTACAACTTGTGGAGACACATTGAAAGAATGAGGCGCTAAAGGGACGGCAAGATTAATCAAAGGAAGAAGTAAAGCGGTGTCCAATTATTCATCTCTTAATGACAGTTAGCAGAAAGCTGCAATGTTTCGATAAATGCGGCCGGTGGTCTTGTACAGTCCAACAGCCGGATTCCTTGTGAAATGAAACACAGGGCTGAACCGAGCTCCTCAATGAAAATGCTAATTCTTCATGATTAATATCTTGTTCCTTTTTTGTCAACATGCATATTAAATAACTTTCTTTAGAGTTTAATTGTAAATCGCGTTTCTTCCAGTCTCCTGGGAAAATTGGGGATAGAACGAAACTTTAACAATCTGATTTGAATTATCTATTCACAGATTTCTTTTTTTGTATCCGATGGTATTTTGTGCAGTTTTTCCCAGCGCGTTTTAGTCATCAATTTAATTATAGAGAATTTGGCTTCTTCTGAAGCTGTCTTTAATATTTTAAATCGCAATGGACATCAGCACAACAAAGGGATTTTACAAGTCTAAGAGGGCTTGAAACCGGTTTGGCACGATTAGCAAATTGATGATCACTTGACACAAGGATGTTGGGTTGCATGAAAAAATGTTTCATTGGTTTTCCAAGTATTTAAATCTCAAGTGGTGACTTCTCTTCTGCCACCGGGTTCCAGAAACGTTGTTTAACAGCCGCATGGAAAAAAAAAGATTAAATAATAATGGCCTAGATGTCTACAATTAGCTATAAATGGGAAGGTTTCATGGATGAAACAGTACGGCAGTGTTATTATTAGCATAAAGGGTATGTCTATGATACCGAAGACTTCATACAGATTATTCACAACAATCACACAGCAAAAATGTAAAGTGCTTTTCTGGGAATATTCTGAATAGCACTTGAAGAGGATATGCGGTCTAGAAAAACAATTTTTAAACATACTATTAGTGAATTATGAATATATAGATGGGGGTCGCCTGTCCAGGATCTTCATCTATTTGCCAGAGCAGAGAGTGACTGCAAAGAGTGTCTCTTGCTCTGGAGGACCCAACATGTCCATTGATTACAATGGAAACAGTGTAATGCTTCATTTTCTCTGTGGAGGCACTGCAGGGAAAAATGAACACTTGCTGTTGGATTCCTCCACAGATTACAGCTCATTACTGAGGGCCTGAGCAGAGGAAAATCCTGTAACCAAATTATCTCTGTGAGGACCAGTTTAACACAAGGAGATTATCCAAATTGGACAACCCCTTTAAATAACTAATTAACAGACAAGCTATAACTTACTGGTAAAATATGGTGTCCAAAAGCTGATTGTGCCGAAGAGACAATGGGGAAAATCAAGAGTTTATAATCTCTCATGGTTATAATTACCAAGATAGAAGGCAAAGGATCGGAAGTGGTATTTATAGAAGAGCAAAGATCAATAGGTCTCCCATTATGGTGCTGGATTTTACCATCCAGGAGAGAAAAAGTCTGGTGCTTCCTTCTCCATGCACTTATCATGACTCATGGGGCAATTCCCTACCCCTAGTTTATTGCACAGGTTATCTCCACATATAAGGCAAAGAGGATAGGACCAACCAAGGCTAGCCCCCGTCTAGGGGCTCCCTTTCTCCAGGAGCTTAATAGATACAGACATATATGTTGTTAAATGTTTGTGGTAGGAGGGTCTGCTTAAGTTTTCTTAGTCTGTGGGTAGTATCAAGGAGTGGATATTGAAAAATCACTGAGTATATATATATATATATATATATATATATATATATATATATATATATATATATATTCTAGTAAAGTTGTTATTGTGATTAACTGTAGGACTATGACATGGTAAATCACAAATATAAGATAGTTGAAAATGTCTGCTCGGGCCTCTGCTGATGTTTTCGGAAAATCATAATTAATTACGTGCGCAAAGTGGGCTGCAGATGGGATGAGGTGTAAGGTGGGGAGAAGAACCCAGCTGACAGCTACCAAAAGCAGCAAATAATATAAAGCAGAACAAAGAACATGGAGGATCCAAGGCCACGAAGAACCTTGAGACTGGCAGATTCTGCCAACCACAATTTAATAGACAATGAATTCTGCTTCAATACTTTCCTCCTTTCAAAGCAATATTATCAAGAGTGTCCATATGACAAATGAGTCCATTGTGTTATCGGCGTATAGGTCTCCATTGCTGGTGGCTTTGTTCCTGGCATCTTCTATATCACTGTAATTCAAATGAACCAATTAATGGTTGACAAAATGGCCATCCAGAGCCACCATGTTTTGTAACATGAAGGGCAGCGTTCAGAGTCACGTACAGAATAAATGCCTTCTGTAGGCCACTGCGAGGGCGCGATTAGCCTAACTGTGCAAGACAATTGCTGAGGCATCTGCTTGCTTAATTTTAAGAGAAAATTTACCAGATGGAGGCTGAAGATTTAAGTGATTAGAAGGTAGTAGATAGGAATACAAATTGGATTAAAAGAAATTAGATTGATATAAATCGAATTGAGTCACAACAGTTTGTGTTGTTCATACCAAGGGCTAGTGGCTTATGGGAGAGGCAGATGCTTCAATGAGATAAGAATTAATGTGGCTTTGACAGTCCATCTGGGAAGGTCTGAATATCGAGTACGTCCCTAATCTCTCTCTCCATTTATCAATGCCATAATGTTAATTAGTACTTCATTCATTAAGTTACTTACAGAGGGAAAAAATCTCACCCTTAGTATCACTCAGCTCGAGATGTTGTTACACTGCCAAGACATGAAGATTCCTCTTTGCTGAGCTTGCTAATGTTGATCGTTGCTCTCGAGACCCTTAGCTTGTGACCATAGACGAAAATCTGGGGGTATTTGTTTGCCAACATATTTCCCATCGGTAATTGTTTGGGATTCGACAGCCTGCCTTTATACCTAAATCACATTATCCTGATAGCTCAAAGACTAAGTTGGGTTTAATCCCAGAACAGGACATTGTTTGTTTGTTTTAATGTTTAGGAGCTTTCCCATTAAACACAACCTAGTATTAGGGCGGGTTCACACGTGGCAGAATTTCACTTAAATTCCGCTGCGGACACTCCGCAGCGTTAATCCGCAGCGGAGCCGTTTCTCCATTGACTTTCACTTTAATTTAGCAGTGTTCGTTTACACGATGCGTACAATTCCGCTGCGGAGCATAGGCTGCGGAGCGGAATTTGGTGTCCGCAGCATGCTCTGTCTGTTGCGGAGCAGTGGCGGACTGGTTGCGGACTCATGGCGGAATTTCTCCATTGACTTCAATGGAGAGTCAAAATTCCGCAATGAAGTCCGCAGATCTTATGTGTGCTGCGGAGCGTATTGTTTTTACTACCATGACATTTCTTCATTCTGGCTGGACCTATGTATTTCTAGGTCTACAGCCAGACTGAGGAAGTCAATGGGGCTCCCGTAATGACGGGAGCGTTGCTAGGAGACGTCTGTAAATAGTCACTGTCCAGGGTGCTGAAAGAGTTACGCGATCGGCAGTAACTGTTTCTGCACCCGGGACAGTGACTACCGATCTCAATATACATGTATCTGTAAAAAAAAAATATAAGTTCATACTTACCGAGAACTCCCTGCGTCTGTCTCCAGTCCGGCCTCCCAGGATGACGTTTCAGTGTAAGTGACGGCTGCAGCCAATCACAGGCCAAGCACAGGCTGCAGCGGTCACATGGACTGGTGCGTCATCCAGGGAGGTCGGGCCGGATGCCGAAAGAGGGACGCGTCACCAAGACAACGGGCGGTAAGTATGAATTTCTTTGACTTTCACTAGGGAAAGTGCTGTCCCTTCTCTCTATCCTGTACTGAATAGGGAGAAGAGAAGCACTTTTCCTGCAGTCCGCAGCGGCCAGTCCGCATCAATTTTCTGCACATTTTGTGCAGATCCGCTGCAGAATCTGCAACGCAGATTCTGTGCGGCATTGATGCGGACAGTTGCGGAGGAATTCCGCCATGTGTGGTCATGCCCTTAGTCTCCCCATGGTGGGATATATATATTAGAAACTACAGGAGGGTAGTTCATGGTTTAAAGGGTTTATGATACAGGTTATCAGGGCATGCTGAGAGTTGTAGTTTTGCTACAGTTGGAGAGACACAGGTTGGGGAACACATATAAATAATATGAAAGTATACATATATACAATTATGAAAAAATAAAGTGTTTAGGGAGATAGGAGTATGAATGCAACATATAATAACATATTTTTAGTAGTATTGAAATAACAATGGACATTATTATAGCCATGGTGAGATTTATTATTAGGTAACCTAAAAATGTGTCTAGTAGGCAAAAGTTAAGTGATAGCTTTTTGCTTAAACAGTCTGCTAGTTATCCTTATCTGTCACCAGTAGAATAACAAAGTAACATAGTACATGATGTGATCGGCGCAGTAATGTAGGTGACAGCAGTGCTTTTTATTTAGAAAAACAATCTATTTTTACCACTTTATGAGCGATTTTTACCTTTATGCTAATTAGTTTCTTAATGCCCGAGTGGGCGTGTTTTTACTTTAGACCAAGTGGGCGTTGTACAGAGGAGTGTATGACGCAGACCAATCAGCATCATACACTTCTCTCCATTCATTTACACTGCAGATAGCGATATAGCTATATCGCTATGTGCAGTCACATAAACACACTATAACGTTACTGCAGTGTCCTGACAATGAATATACATTATCTCCAGCCAGGACGTGATGTCTATTCAGAATCCTGTCACTTCTGAATCTTTTCTGTGAGATTACAGCAAGGTAAACGTAATCTCACGAGATTACTCTGTAAACTGTCATTTAAAACGAGATTACACTTGCCTTGCTGTAATCTCACAGAAAAGATTCAGAAGTGTCAGGATTCTGAATACACATGTACTGTCAGGACACTGTCAGGACACTGCAGTAACGTTAGTCTTTGTGTATGTGGCTGCACATAGCGATATAGCTATATCGTTATGTGCTGTGTAAATGAATGGAGAGAAGTGCATGACGCTGATTGGTCAGCGTCATACACTCCTCTGTACAACGCCCACTTGGTCTAAAGTAAAAACACGCCCACTTGGGCATTAAGAAACGAATTAGCATAAAGCTAAAAATCCCTCCTAAAGTGGTAAAAATAGATCGTTTTTCTAAATAAACAGCACTGTTGTTATCTACATTACAGCGCCCTTCTCCTTATGTAGGAGATAGGGCACTTCTAATGTGGTGACAGAGCCTCTTTAAGGTGTTCCCTCCGGAGGAAACCCTCAACGGAAAGGCAAATGGAAACCATAGGTTCCATTTGCATTACCATTGATTTCAATGGCAATTCTTCCGTTGCTTATGGATTCCGTTTGTCACCGTTGTGTAAGGTTTCTGGTTTTTTGGGACGGAATCAATAGCACAGTCGATAAAAAAGAACCCTTTAACAATGGTGTCAAACGGAAACCATTAGCAAAGTATCTGTCACCATTGAGATCAATGTTGATGCAAACAGAATCTATGGTTTCCGTTTGCCTTTCCGTAGAGGTGTTCCCCTATGGAAAGCTCTGACAGAACCCCTCAACGGAAACCAACGCTGATGTGTGCACAGCCTTATCCTGTAATGTTGATCCAGAGGAAGGCAAAACCCCCATGACTCAAAAGCCAATTTTCTCATTTTAGGAAAAAAAAAATCCTTCCCGACTCCAAATATGGAGAATAAATTCCTGGATCAACGACGTATCTACATTTATTTAGTATCCATAACTTGTAATATTATTACACTCAAGAAAGACATCCAGGCCCCTTTTGAACTCTTTCACCGAATTGACCATAACATCTTCCTCTGGCAGAAAGTTACATAGTCTCACTGCTCTTACAGAAAATAATCCCTTCTATGTCTGTGTAGAAACCTTCTATAGATGTGGTGGATGCCCCCTTGTATTAGTTACAGACCTGGGTATAAATAGATCATGAGAGATATCTCTGTATTAACCTTTTATATATTTATACATTGTTATAAGGGCATCCCTCAGCCGTTGTTTTTCTAAACTAAATAGCCCTAATTTTTATAATCTTGCTGGCTACTGTAGTCCATCCATTCCATTTATTATATAATGATCTGATGCTAGATATTTGAACATGGATGAGTTGTTTATTGTAGGTTACAAGAACTATAGACCAACAAAAATGTAAAATGAATAAAAATATATCTGTAAAAGTTCTAGCTAATGGGAGCAAAATTGCTTTACCCAAAACCACTGGTCAGTTCCTTCATTTCTTTGGGTAGACATGGAGGATAGCAACAAAGATTTTTGATGTTTTGTAACTTAACCCTAACCATAAGAAGGGACTGCTGTAAGCTTTTTAAGATAGTTGTATCCAAACAACCCAAAACTATTAAATTGCAACACAGCCACTTCATCAGATCTGACGTCCTACCTTTCTATAATCCAAGTAGTCTTCCCTAAGCGTATAATATATAACAACTCTGCGGAGAACAGGTCCATGCTCATTCATTCTTGCACATTTACTATGTGGGTACTCATTAAATCACAGCTTTATCTAGGTCATAGAATAATAAACTGAATTGTTGCAGTGTTAAAGCCAAACTGCATCATGCTGCTCGCTGTAGAAAGCGCTAAATTTAGAAATTCTTCTTTTTACATAGCTCCATTATGTCTGAAGATGTGACTAATAGGGGATGCTAACCAAGACCTAGTTAAACACATGTAGAAATACAAATCATTCTTGAGTCTATTGAGAATAAAGGACCCTTCAGTTGGACAGAACACTGAACTGAACCACAAGATAAGAAGTTGGTAAATGACGATTTGCAGGACTCATGTATTTTTATCACACGATCTTTATTATGACATTTGTCACTAATCACAGAATTGATATTACAGGTTAACGTGACCTGATATATCTAAGGCACTACATAAATGGACACGATGTCCAGTGTAGGTGGACTGGTTATGGGAAATGGGCTAGCCACAGGTGTTGGAGAGCCACGTGCTAGATAAAGCATGGGCAAATAGGGCGATTGCCAGTGGCCCTCCACCACTTGATGCCTCCACCACCTTGCTCCATATTAGTTTAAACGGATATTATGAATAGAATTATTATTTCAGCAATACAATACACTGTTATTTCAGCAGGTGTAGCAATGTTGCATACTCACCGTATGGCCCTATTATAAAGCCGCTATATCACACTATCGTACTCTTTTGGGCACTATGTGGTGGAATTATTTAGACACTATATGGTGCTTTTATTTGGGCAGTATTATGGCAGTGTGACATTCCTTTCATCTTTCTCCTTCCAAAACAAACAAATATACATATATATACGGTACAAAAAATATACACATATATATACACATATATATATACATACAGCAGAGGGCCTACACACCTAGATCCAGCCTCTGGAAAACCTTCTCCTTCAGAAATGCTACCTTTTTTTTCCGTCTTTATTACTATCCTTAGCTTCTAACTCATGTAATAAACATTCAAGTAAAACCAGTTAAAATGATCTCTGTTTTACGAACCCAAGTTGTAGATTACCCTTCATGTCCTTATTCTTCATCTCCCCTAATTTACAAGAGCCCTCATTCCCTGCCCCCTTTAGGGTAATGTTGAAAGTCTCTTTAATATCCGGGTTATTCCCTTCCTTCTTATCATCTATGATAATCTAACATTACGTACCAAAGTTCTTGAGATCGCTTATACGGAGACCAAGCGCAACAAAAATGTTATAAATACGGTATGTTCAGATGATATATGAACCCTTTATTCTCCTGCTTCATATCACAATATTATTGGCGGCTCGGCATTAACATTATGAAGGTGATTTATAAAAATGGACACAGCTAATATAAATGTGTAAAAAACGGTGCATGCTTCAAGCAATGACTTTGCACGGTATGTCACTACTGCTCTTACTATCGCAATTCTCTATGCCCCATACCTAAATGGTATATACCCATAACCGGAATCTCTTTTTCTTGGATCAAGTCCAGGCTTGGGATAAAATAAAATGCATTCAAAAGCTGCCCTAAAACTGCACTGTATGAACCTGACCTATTCCACATTAAGCACTTGACATCTTGTTATATCTTGTTGGTGTATTAGATACCTCCTCCCTTCGCAAGTCTCTGACGCAAGTCGTTTTCTTGCTGGATATAAACACAGGTATTTCCAGATAAATCTGCTTCGTGAAGCTTCAGCCTTTCACTTTAACAGTTTGTTATAGACAAAATAATTAGAAAAAAAACCTCATTGTATAATACAGCAGGAAATATATACAGCACGGGTAAATGTTCTCTTTGTTGAAGATGGAATGCTCTTAGCAAGTAAAGTGCTGGCACTCTTTTCTACTTGGCTTGGGCACCCAGAAGGCATTGAGTCTAATTCTGGCTGTACCAGTTCTAGAAGCAGGGCACCATCTTGCAGCCTGAAATGAGAAATCGTTGTAGTGTTTTACAGGGAGAGAAAGGGAGAGAAAGGCTGCCTGGGGAAGGGAAGGGAACATACGGCATTTTGTATACTGAATTTACTGGAGGGAAAAGCAGGGTCCTTGATGTGCAGCGAGGATGCGGAATGAAGATCTCTGAATCATTATTCAATCAGCTCTACAACTTTTGAACAGTAACAGATGTCGAGCTGAAATTGTTCCTTCAAATTTATTGTTATTAAATTCTGATTATGTATTAAGGGCTCCTTAAGAGATACAGATTGTGTCCATCAATACCCAGCCTAGAAGCGGGTAACATATGGAGGTGTAAAAGTTCAAGTTATTAAGTTTATTTCATCTAAAAAAGCCACGTGTGAGTGCGAGATGGGGATCAGGAGTTTCGATAAGCGTAGAGGTCAGACAACCACAAGTCACAGAAGGCAATGCTCACAAGGAAAATGATTGTCTTACAGTAGGCATTGAAACCTTCCTGATTTCCATAATGTTTCATGCAAGTGGCCGTATTACGGATCTGGTTTGCAAGGATCCGTACTACTGTGTGCATAGACTTCATATGGTGTTTGTGGGAATAAAATTGTGGCATGTTCCTTTTTCTCCTAGGGGAAAATACGTTGCCATGTGGAGACACGATACAACGTCACACCGTAATACAGAATGGCAGAGACTGCGTGGGCCGCCATACAAGCTTTGGTGGTTGCACAATAGTTAAGTTCCATAGGACCAGGGTTACCAATCTATTTTGACTTTTTCTAAACAAGTTAGCCAAAAATGACATTGTCCATCAGATAGATGATAATTGTCTGATCATTGAGACCGCTAACGATCGCAAAATGGGGGTCCCGTACCCCTCGCTCCTTCATCTCTTCTGCCTATTCCCTCTCCATTCATGACTTCTTTCCTGCCACATTTTTTCTGATTTATCTAGTTTTGTTTGGAACACAGACACTGACCAGTAAGACTTAATGGGGTTGTACCAGAATCAACTGTGAGGAGGACATTGAATGAAGCAGCGGTCGAGCATGCCCACGTCCACTCCATTGAAAATCGATGGAAATAACAGAAACATGCAGTACTGCAGCTCGGCCGCTATTCCGTGACCGGAGCCGCCTGCTTCTGGCATGGACATCTGGTGCCCGGAGGCAGCTGGAGCAGCTGATCAGTGTGAGGTCCATATACTGATGACCTATCCGTTGTCCGTTCGTGGACATTCCCTTTAAGACTTTGGCTGGTCAGTGCTTGTGTTCCAAACAAAAGGAGATCAATCAGAAGAGAATTGGAGGTAAGGAAGTCATGAATGGCGAGAGGGAAGAAGGAAGAAAGGAAGGTGGCCATCTTCCTTTGGTGCTGGATCTCTATTTGCTGGATCTATCATTATTTTTTTAACCAGCGTCACCTGTGCCATATAGAGACATTGCCATCATTGGAGTATGAAGATCTGGTGCTGTCACCTACTGTAACTTAGTATATTTGGTCAGTTCTCAGCCTTTGTAATAAATCATATTCTTCAGGATGTCTAAAAAAAATGGGATATAATGAAATATTTGATCATCTGATTCCTTTCTCTTTTTTCCCCCTTTCTACCTTACTTTGAGCTCATACTGTATCTCATTTGTCTCTACCAGTTTCTTTAATACATATCATTTTTCTGACTTGAAAATCGCTTCATAATTCTGTGACATTATCGATACTATGGTGCAAAATGGTTTCCCATTTTAGGATACAAAAGAAGTAAAGTGTATCATTATGGATATGTATTTGGAGTTCAATTTATTATTTAGTCACACTGCCTTTTACTCAGTATGACAGCTAGGGAATGGAGAATTTAAAGAGACACTCAATTATTTTAAACAGAAAAGCTGCTATCAATTCAAAAGAGGAGCATTACCATTTAAATAGAGGTGAGGAAGTGGGAAAGCGTTGAACTGAGGTAAATACCGTATCTATTAGGTTGGTGAACTGGTTAATACCCCACTTTCAATTATGCCGCACCATAGGAAATGCGACTACTTCGGCTCAGTAGACTGACTAGATGTCCTTACACCTCTCAGTCTGTGCAGTGGAATGTCTCAGCTTTCTTATTGTTCCGTTCTGGATGGCTTCCTATAGACCGCTCTGAAGTTTTGTAACATCAAGTCATGCTTTCTACTGGTCACATTTGATATTTGGTATCTTAAACAGGATAGAAATCATTAGTTACCTATAAAGTGTATCAAACCCAGTTGGATTCATTTTTACGGTAAGGTTGAACTTATAGAAGTGTCATTAATTCTAATAGAAATTCACAGAATACCTGCCCTTATTTCCACCGGGGTGCAGTATGTAATAATAGGATTGGTTTTCTCATTAGATTGATGAAATTCATGGTTACAAAGTTTATTCCCTGTGATCGCCCAGATGGATGATAAATTGGATCTTTTATCAGCAAATACAGCGTGTCATGAAAAGCGAAATAGTCTGCAACTAAACCGAAGCTGTGGGTTCATTCACTATGAAATGCTTACAGACACATACACAACACAATATAAATATAATATAAATATAAAATATACACAATATAAATATACAACACAATATAAATATATATTGTGTATCTACAAATGCTTCGGGCAGCCGCTACAAGGGAAGATTTAATATTATGGGGCACCCATTCAAATGTAATCTAATACATGCAGGACTGGCCTTAAAGGAAATCTGTCAGCAGTTTTGAGGCCTCAAAACTGCTGACGGAGTGATATAGGGGCGGGAAAGGCATTGTAACCATACCAACGTTTGATTCTCCCAGCCACTCCCTGCTCTAAATGACTACTCTAGCGGCCAATCAGGAGACAGAACCCTATTGACTCCAATGGTGTCCATCATATCTGCCATTGAGGCTCCAACAGAGATGTAAACACGGCCTAAGCCTGCCAAAGTAGGAGCCACTGTTCTGCTCTGGCTCATAGAGAGGAGTCTCAAGCAGGGGACCCCTCTTTTATGTCCATATGTCTTATTGAAAAAGTGTGTGAGCCCTATATACCCATCTTCTATGCAGAGAGGAAACCATCCATGAAAATGCACCCCAAATGGGTGCAGCTATTCTAGGAAAATACCCTTTAGGGTTAATAAGAGAAATTAAGAGGCAATTTGGACAATTACATTGTTACTTATATTGTATACCATAGCTATTGTATATTATTATTATTATTATTATTATTATTATTATTATTATAAGTGAACTTTCTCCATTTTAAAGTATAAAACCGAACATTTTAAGGAGATTGATTTGGACCATTGAGCTTCTCTTTATGCCCAAAGTCATAATCAAGAAGTTGTCTGCTGATAATATAGAAAGTACGATAACCAAAAATATCTTCCAAAAACAGTCGATTGATCAACCAGTCTGGCTTATGCCAAGAAAGCATAAATTCAACTTTCTTGAACTACAGACAAATAAACTGTATAGTAATTCCATTATATCATTCTATTACATATACAGCTATAGCGTAACTTTAAGTTCCAGGGCCCTGATGCTAAATCTGTAACAGGGCCACATTTACCATGTGCCATTTATAATACTGGTGTCTTCTTATGTGACAGCGAGGGCTATGGGAAATCGGTCTCATAGCCTGATAGGAAACAGGAGACTGTTTTATGAAAGTCTGTACCTCCTGTGCCATGGGCAGAACACAGGCTGTTGAAAAAGGTGTCATCTGTCCCGCTCTTCATTGATCGCTCCTTACATCGGGATTCCAATAATAGACGTATTGTAGGGAGTTGCTGCACTGTATATGCAATTCCCTTCTATCTATGCATTGCTTCATCTACAAAGTAAAATTTGTTATTTACAGGTATTTGTGCAAAAAGTACCAACTTTTTGATAATATTACACCACCAATATCTCTGTTAAAGTTCTACAGATGGTTTTAATGAATTTTTAAATAAAAGAGACAGTGTTGCTGTATTATTGATGACAGATGGTACACTACAGTCAGCTCTGCTGTGCAGGGAATCATCCAGTGGATGGTACAGTTCAGCAATAATTAGAGCAAGTTATGGTCCCCCAGGCTGGTCTTCCCACTCTCACTGAACAGCTGGGTTGCTTCCTATTCTT
This sequence comes from Rhinoderma darwinii, assembly GCF_050947455.1. NCBI lineage: Eukaryota > Metazoa > Chordata > Amphibia > Anura > Rhinodermatidae > Rhinoderma > Rhinoderma darwinii. The sequence goes on along the minus strand of NC_134688.1, from coordinate 444,660,232 downwards.
AAGACTGGGAAGGGAGTCTTGTGCCGGCTGTACCTGGTCTTTACATGCACCGCTGCACCACTCCTTGTTTATTTAGCTTTGAACAGATGGTTGTGAGACGGTGAATGCATCTTCTTCTCGCCTTCATCCCACTCCTCAAACAAATTACTGAGCAACAATAACTTCCCAGCCAATTAATAGTACTTATAAAGTTCCAAATACTAACATTGGGGAGTTTGGATGATAATCATGTCAGTTACAGTCACAAAAGTGGCCTAAATGAGACGTGACTTACAGTTGTAGCAGGGCTGTGTTTGTCATTTGGTACAACTCACTGTGATATCTGTAGTTTTACATAGGACTGCAAGAAAACCTGCTGGGGTATCTTAATTGAAAAAATAGATATATGAAAAAAAAAATAGCGAAAAAAAATATAGAGTTCAATGAAAAATCCAGCTCTGCTATGTCTGCAAAAAAGTGTTGTTGCCCATAGCAAACAAGGGAGAAAGAGAGCTGGAGTAAGATGTGCCAAATATTAAACTAGACACATCTCTGACTGTCCCTGTGCCTGAAAGGGAAAGCTCCGTCAGCTACGAGCTGACATAAATTTCCTCTGTCATTTACACCAGTTTCTGGCATATATGATAGTAGATTTGTAAGGTTGTAACAGGCCACGGTTCCTTTCTTTACACCCCAGCCACTTTTCGGAAAAGTGTCGTGGGGAACTAAACGTATCACAAGTCAACATTTGATGCATTTGTGACTTTTTTTACACCAGAAAACTGTTGTAGAAATGTTAATAAATTCCCTACTATGTGTTGTGAAGTTCCTCTGTTATTCCTCCTAGAAATTAATGAATGAACTGACAATTAGGTTTTACCATTCTTTGTCAAAGGGGTGTGGCCATACACAGTCCGAGACTGTCAGCACTGATTGGACAGCATCAATCTGAGTAGGGACACACCCCCAACTGGTAACACCCACATGTCAATTTATTCATATATTCTAGAAGGAATAACAAAGGAACCGCACAACTGAGTTCTAAGAAAAGATGCTCCAGAATAATTTTTTTCATTGGGAATACAATTATTTACTAAAACAGACATTTTAGAAGGGGTGACAGGTCACATTTCAAGAACTATTAGCTTTTTGGTGTGCATACTTTCTAGAAGAAAAAAAATGTGATAACTGAATTTTACTGAAAGCTTCAAGAAGACGTAACGTGCAGAAATACTCCAGGTGCTGATGTGAATATTATCACCAAAATGAAATGTGTAAATTAACTTTACAGTACATGGTTATATTGAGAAATCCCTAGCACACTACTAACCACCACAGTCCCAGCTTTATACATCTCAGTTACAGCATTTATAAAGGAAGCCTCAGTATACTCTACCTCTAGATTCTCTGCCTGTCTGGTAATGTAACACCTTTTGTCAGTACATTTGTGACTCAACGCCAAAGTTATTAATAAAGCCGAAAAAGCCACATGTTTAATCACTATTTCATCACTGGATTGAGGGTATGTGCACACGACCAATTTTCAGGTGTAATGGAGGCGTTTTATGCCTCGAATTACGCCTGAAAAGACGGCTCCAATACGTCGGCAAACATCTGCCCATTGCTTGCAATGGGTCTTACGATGTTCTGTGCAGACGACCTGTCATTTTCCGCGTCGCTGTCAAAATATGGCGTTTAAAATGATGGCTCGTCAAAAGAAGTGCAGGACACTTCTTGGGACGTTTTTGGAGCCATTTTCTTATAGACTTTATTGAAAACCGCTCCAAAAACGGCCGTAAACAAACGCAGCGAAAACGCGAGTTGCTCAACAAAACGTTAGAAAATCAGGGGCTGTTTTCCCTTGAAAACAGCTCCGTATTTTGAGACATTTTTGACTCTGCGTGCGAACATACCCTAAGGAGAATGGATTTTTCTTACTCCTGGTTACATAAACCCCCAAGGATCACTAAAACGAAGTGGCAGAAGCACTCGGATGAGCGCTGTGGCTGCTTCGTTACTGATCAGCTTTCCTTGGAAAGACGAGCAAGGGGTGTACAGTCGCAAAAGTCTGAGTTCGTACACCGCTCACTCGGCTTTCTGAGAAAAGCCGATCAGTAACAAAGCAGCACAGTGCTCATCCGAGTGCTTCTGCTGCTTCATTTTAGCGATCGTTGGGGTCTCAGTGCTCGGACCCCCACCAATCAAAACTTCTGTTGTGTCACTATAACATGTCAAAAGGGAAAGTTTAGTTACCCTTTAAATTTGTTTTTGCCTTATAAAGGGGTTTTCCGATATTGTTTTTTAATTTTTTATTGAGATATTCCTGTTAGGTTCGGTTTAACAATGCTGCCCAGATATTTTTTTTCATTCATTTTACTCACTGTTAGCACGCTGTGGCCGATCCCTGGTTTGCTAACATCAGGTACTACCACTACTCGCCTGTTTCCTGTACTCTCATAGCCTACAAATCCCAAGATGCCTAGCACAAATGGGAATTCTGCAAAGGCTGGGGGGAGCAGAGAATCGAGCATGCGTGGTGAACACTGTTTGTGTATCAACCACGCATGCTCAGAGATGGAAGAAGCAGGGTATCCGGTCCACCCCTTCCCACAGTGTACAGTGACGTCAGGAATGACGTGCCCGTACACTGAGCCTGCCGGAAAGAAGTGATAGCTCTCATGTACGGGGCAACGGTGGAAGTTCAGATTTACTGTGGGCGACATATCACTATGGAACAACTATGGAAATGCAAGTATATTACAAACTGCATTGGTTTTAGATGTTTAGGTAACTAGGAATTATTTTATTGGTCCTGGAAAACCCCTTTAGGTTACATGCTGCAATTTTACTAAACTTAAAAGATTGGTTATTTTATCATCTGTAATAGTCATGACACTGCCGCCCCACAGTTCTAATGTACCACATTTACTACACCTTAGTGTTCTATTGTAACCTGAGCTGGGTTCAGTAAAATCTTAAGGGGGTCTAGGTGTTGTGACTGTAAGTCATGCGTATCTAACCTTAGTAAAGGTTGCAGGGTAGCATTTTGTAAGCAATGCAAATACATGTCAAAAAAAGGGACCCCCTAAAAGGTCTGATGGATGTCCAGGATAACCAATAGGAATTCTACACGCCTGTCATTAAAGATACACAGCTTTGCCAATATACTATAAAATTGCTATATATGTCATTCCTTATTAGGTTTTTGAAAGTACCTTCAAGATGGGTCTTTACCTAAAGCGAAGTGACCAAAGGTAGAGTAGAGTAAAATCACTGTAATAAAGCATTAACGGCATCTCATTGGTGATTGATTATCAAAATCTGTAATTTATCGGACAGTCATAGAGAAGAATATATATATACACACACACACACACACACACACACACACACACTATATATATATCTCATAAAATACACTACTAATCAGAGGCATTTCCTACTTGGTTCTTTCTACTCAGTCTTCTGCCTCTGGTCTTATGAAATAACATATTATACTGCAAATTTATGCTGGATTATAAGACTATATGGACAATTGATAACAGATTGAAGACATTTTTCTGTACTTTTATACTTTAATTTATAGCTTTGATCATTGTAACAGTTATTGACATGTCAATGAGTATTAAATATTTTTTTTTATAATGACCTATAACTATTTTCTTTTATCTGCCTCTAGGATCTCGACTCCGTCAGGAAGATTTTCCTCCTCGGATTGTAGAACATCCATCAGATGTAATTGTGTCCAAAGGAGAGCCGACCACATTAAACTGCAAAGCAGAAGGCAGACCCGTGCCAACAATCGAGTGGTACAAAGACCTAGAAAGAGTAGAAACTGACAAAGATGACCCCCGTTCCCACCGAATGCTGCTCCCCAGCGGATCTTTATTTTTCTTACGCATTGTTCATGGGCGAAGGAGTAAGCCGGATGAGGGAAGCTATGTGTGTGTTGCCCGGAATTACCTTGGTGAAGCCATGAGTCGAAATGCATCACTGGAAGTTGCCTGTAAGTCAACCCTTGGCATTTTGTTCTTATGTATTTTCTAAAGCAAGCATACAATGTCTCTATATGGGAAAACTCCAGACGTAACACTGTTTTATGCCTAGCGCCGGTTCTGAAGAGACGGGTCATCAGACGGGGATTCTAAGAAAATAAAATATATAAATCATGCACCACCTCCTCAGGTCCTGCACTAGGCATAACACAGTGTATTCGTTTTCCATGGAGTGTTCCTTTAAATTTGTTGTCAGGCCCATTGAAAATAACTGTGGTAGGTGATCATTTGCATTTATTATTTTTACTTCTACAGAAATAAAATTCTGGTGTATAGCAATATAAATAGGTTAACTAGCCATTCCCTGTTATTATTGGAATTGCTCCCATCATATGTAGTGATAGCCTTGGAGGGCTAGAGGGAATATGAGATTCATTACAATTGCCGTCTAGGAGCTGTCCACAGAATGTAGAAGCAAATTAAATGGAAGTACAACCAGAAAGTGATAATTGAGATTACATTGATTACAGTTGTTTATAAGATTACATTAGTGAAGACTTTGAGTAAAGGCCCTTTTAAACTGGCATTCATAGAACGCTAGTTGCCAATAATTACCCTGTGTAAAAAGGGCAGTGATCAGCAGATGAACGAGCAAACACTCGTTCATCTGCTGATCGTATCGTTTTAAAAAAGTAAAATATTATCGTTGTTGGCAGCACATTACCCTGACGCTGCCGACATGTTAATAATGAATGGGGACGAGTGATCGGAGTAACGAGCGCTCGTGCCCATACTAGCTCCTTGTGGCAGGAGCAAACGAGGGCCAATCAACGAGCTGTTTCTTTGATCGGCGCTCATTGCATCGGCGAAAAGCGGCCGTTGTAATAGGACCTATAGACCTACATCGATTGCCTAAACTATGGAGCAGCCAAATTTATTCAACAACCCTGAGAGATTCCGATCACAGGAAACTCTGACACAGCAATCTAAGCAAGCCTTGCAATCAGTAGTGATTTGCTCAAAGCTGGTTTACACGAGCTGATTTCTGGCAATAACGAGCATCGATCGACCATTAAACAAGTCGATCAGTGTTTGCAAACAGGCCCTTTACACCGGCTGATGCTTTACTGTATGGGGACAAACGTTCTTTAATATGATTGTTCGGTCCCCATCAGTTTGCATAATTGTCAGCAGCCTGTTCCCTGTTTACACAGTGACGCGTTTGCTCGTTTGTCAGTTGGTCCTGTTTACATCGGACAATAATCGGGAACGAGCATTCGTAAGAATGCTCGTTCTGCATAATATTGGCACGTGTAAATGGTCCTTCAGAATGTTGTTTTAGAGATTACAAATCTAAAAAAAATTCCTCTAGGGTCCAGATGCTCTTTAGAGCACCCCACCCAAATTGTTCTGCAAATTGGTGGTGGTCATTCACTCGAAGAACATCATTTTTACCAATAACTTGTCAGAAGATCATTCTTTAGCTGGAGTTGCACTTTAAGACTTCCTTATTCTCTCTCTTTTAACCCTTCTAAGGCTACATTTACACAAGCATGACAGTTGCAAAGCACATCTTCTTTTTTTTTTTTTTGAAAGGAATTGATGCACAAATCTCGCACCGCAGACAGACATGCATCTCGGTGCGGTGCATGGTTTTCACACACCTATTGGCTACAATGGGCGCGTAGGTACGTGAAAACGCACCAATATAGGACATGCAGTGAAAACTCACGCATGTGTGAACGGCCCCATTGAAATCAATGGGTCCATGTGCTGTACGTGTGCTGTACGTGATTTCAATGCGCATCACACGGATGTTCACGTTCGTGTGAATGGGCCCTATAACATCAGTAGATCATGAGAGGCTGCATGAAAATTCTATTGACAGAATACAGGCTGCCGAAAACATCTCCTTAATCCTGTAGCCAGCTCCTGCCGGAGAAATGGAGGTGATCTGACATTCCTTAAAGCCCTTATGGGTTATTTATTTTTTAGGGAATGGCTATTTATTTCCTTCTTGGAAACTTCTCTCCTAAATTACTGACTAGAGCAGTCCGGGAGTGCCGTGTGGTCTATAGAAATCTTCACTAGGTTACAATATAAACCAATATAGGCACATGAATAATTTTGGACAATGAAAATGCATCTAAATGCTCTGGAATTTTAATGAAATGTTATAACATCCCAGTCATTCCGCAATAAATGCATTGTTGCCTTTATTTCAGCTTATCTATTGGTTGCTATTCCTCTGTGTACTTTGTAATTCAAATGTGTACTGAGCAAACACCAGGACATTACCCTACTAGAATCTTCTGGTTGATCTCACAACCCCTGTCTACAGAAAGGCCTCGCACATAAGCCGTCTGAAGGTCATGACTGAAGCGAGAACCACCATTAAAGCTTGTGAAATAAAAGTGCAGGTTAGATATTTTAAGGGATAGATCACAGAACATTATTTAAAACCATAACATCATCTCTGTAACAGTTCCATGGGCCCAGAAAGAAAGGCTGCTTCACTTTTCATTCAGCCTTTGAAGCATAGCTGACTGAATTCTTCAATTGTGCCCTTTGGGGATTCTCAGCACAGATCCTCATCTGACACAATAATAGCGTAGCTCTTAGTTGACTTTTAATATCGCACTCGTCCATTCGTAATATTATTCCTGTTCTTTTTGATTTAACGATAGATAGATATCAATTTATAGGTTCGATTTTTTTTAAATATTAAAATTGCTGTAAAATGAGTTGTGCGTTAAATCTGATAAAAAAAATAATTTTAATTTAAGATTTTACAAGGAAGTGAAGCCTGAATGTGACTTTTATGCTTTTCCTATAGAGAAAAAGTCTTATTCATAATATGTAATAGAAATAACCTCAACAAAAATACTACTACTATTACTTAGATTAGTAACACACATTAATTATTATTAGGGCGAGAACTTCAAGATCTTCTAGAGGGGATGGTAGTATCTTAGATATAGTAATATTTTAGATACAGTGTTTTTCCATTATGGTTAAAAGCAAATGTACCTTTAAGGAAGCATTGCCGATATAGATCAGAATTTTTTAAATTGTAAAATAAAGTAAAAAACAAAAACATAAGTTATGCTCCTCAAACAGCTGTAAAAAAAGCATCTCATCTGGCGATAGTCAATGGCATCCCCTGGGGACTTGAGTCATAGCCCCAGGTGTTAAATGTATCATAGCAGCTTGATCTATCGACCAGGGTAAGAGGGTGCTGTGGCCAAAATGAAAATATATGAAAAATTAATGAAGTCTCAAGATTATTATTTATTTGCTTTGCCCGATACTGGATTTAGGTTGTGATATATTGTTGAATATTTCCCTCACAAACAAGGTTTCTGTTCAAAGGTCAAGGGGGTTATAATAGGAAATGCATTTAGATTTTTTATTTTCCCCAGAAAGTAAAATAGAATTTGTGCATTAGTTTTTGTTAGGGCCCAGTATATTGGTTGGTCAGTGCTCCCGTCTCATGGGAATCATTGACTGAAAATATTGTGTTCTATGCACTCAGTATTTAGGATTGTGTTTCTGTTCGGTGTGAAATTATGATGAAATGTTGCTTTGTGAAAGAAACTTATATCTCTTTCCATACAAAAACCATTGGATATACAGGAAAGGAAATTTGCTTTCGTGGAAATGGTAATTCTTGATTTACCAGAATTATAACATAAGAGACGGTCAGATGCACAAATCACAAAATATTCCTTAAAGGGATAATGAGTTTTAGGCAATCCCTTAGAAAGGTCATCAAATAGAAACTTACTGGAAAACCTGGAAGCAACTGTTCAATTCCTCTGCAGTGCCACAACAAAGGAAATGAAGCATTACATGGTGCCCATTGAAACCAAAGGCCTGTCAGTGTATATCCATGTTAGGTCCTCCGGTGAGAGAGATCTGATAATTAATGGAGGACCTGAATAAAGGACTACCCTTTTTTAATTTAGAATACTTATTTTTTCTTTTTTATATCAGACAACCCCTCTTTGAATATCTATAGGAACATATCAACTGTTCTGAACATCAGAACAGTTATCCTACATAACTGTAGACTGTAACAATTAAAATTGTACCCCTCCAATATGTCAATTTGCAAGTGACTGATATATATGCATTATTATTATTATTATTATTTATATAGTGCCATAAACTTCCAAGGCACTGTATATGTAAAATAGAGGGAGAGGGGAGAAAAGGAGACCGTGAAAGGTATGCCTGGGGGCATTGATGGTGAACAGATCAAGCCCTTATGAACGATATGAAATCCAGTCGCTGCCTTTCTTTTAGTCTCATCATAAAACATGCATCTGATTGAGTGTTCAGAGCATGACCCGGTCAACAAAATACGGTATCTTTCACTACAGAGATCAGATTCCATCCTTAACTTTCAAAGGTTTTATTGAAAATGAGAGCTGACTAAGATTTGTATGAACATGGCTGAGAAAAATTATATTATTATTGCAATGATAACCTTTGCTGGTGGCCACTTTTAGTACTACAGTTCCATGTAGTGACAAGGTAGAAAATATTCTTTCCGTGGAGGTTTAGCCGTGCACATTGTCACACTGCTGCTCTGCAAAGTCATGGCTGTTTGATCCTTTAAATGTTCATAGTACGTTGAGCACCTCTATTGTTAGAGCCATAGTTGAATCTCCAAAGGAGTTGTCCACTTTAGAAAACACATTATTTATGTACCCTATTAGGGAGTTCTGCTATAATAAAGGGGAGTTCCCTGTTAAGGATCCTCATCTCTTGGCCAAAGAGATTACCAGCGGTTACAAAGAGCATGTTTCAGTCTGTAGGACCTGTACTATCCTGCATTACACAAAGAACCCAATGATTTAAATGGGAACTGTGTAATGCTTAAGTTTGCCTGTGGTGGCACTGCAGAGAAATGAAACACTTACTGCCAGGTTTCCCCTTAGATTGCATTTGATTGCTGAAAGTCCCAGCAGGAGGACTCTCTGTGATCAGCTTATTGACAAGCGATCCTTCTAACAACTAGGGATTGTCAAAAGCAGAGGACCCCTTTAACGGCATTGACTACTAGTGATTTATCAAGATTACTGCACGTTGCATAGTTTAATGTCTGAAATATTCTTGTCTTTGTATGTCTTTGTATCTAAATTGTTCTATAATTTGGTTTTAATTAGCAAATTTGGCTCAAAAATGTATTGTACAGTAGCACAGAATAAGCTAAAAAGAGGTCATGAGATGATTTGGAATAAACAGAGTAAATTCACCTTTAATTTCCTATTGACATATTTATATAGAGTTGACCAAAGTGTAATTATATTCACCTCAACATTCCTTCATCACATTTCCGACTGTGCTGAGTTGAGGTGACCTTTGTAAAGTCCCTTTCGTAGAGTGATATAGTTAATGAGATCCAGCGACACCATGACCTCAACCCGCTCATGGCCCTGGCCTTCATCATCCATCTTCCAAGCCCCAAAGGTTACATGACAGCGCATGGAAACAGATAAAACAAGTGTGAATAAACAAATTCAAGAGCTTTCTGTCATGGCTGCCAGCACAAAAAGAATTGTCTGAGTAAGACATTCAAGGGACAATGTGAATGAAGACATCATCCGGCCAAAATCACCATTATAAAATGAAATAATACTGACTTTGGGGGCTACAGACAAGTAAATCTAAAGAAAACATTGTCTTTGTAGTTTGTTGACTTCAAAACTTTGTTCTCACTCTTCATTAGTCTTTGTTTGAACTGTTTTCTGAAAAAGTGCAATAATGATGATCTCATAATACAACAGAAATAAAAGAATATTATATATATATAGCGATAGATAGATAGATAGATAGATAGATAGATAGATAGATAGATAGATAGATAGATAGATAGATGAGATAGATAGATGAGATAGATAGATATGAGATAGATAGATAGATAGATAGATAGATAGATAGATAGATAGATAGATAGATAGATAGATAGATAGATCAGTATTTCTATATTTTGACCTGTGATGGTATAATAAGGTATTTATGGATATAAAATTAGACCTTTATGAAGTAAATATACAAAGTTGCACGGAACCTTCTGTATTACATGTTCTATGAAGGGCTCTTACAGAGGAAATATTGCTTTAATTTTGCCATATTGTCTTTTGTTAGTTTGGCAATTCAGCCATATATAACCTTCCCGCCGGCTGAATGTGATATAACCATACATAGACTTCTCGGTAGGAACACTGCTTGCCGTTTTCTGCCCACAACTGCCTGAGTAAATTAAAGGTATTTTTCAAAGTAATCCAATCTTTTAAAAAATGATATTCAGCTAATAAAGTTATTATTTGTAATTGTAGGATTTATGGGCAGGCTTGAGGATTGCGTTCGTTTATATGTAACAGACGCTGGATAACATGATTATTTGGGGTATTACAATGATTTATTTCTGTTAATGGGAATAACCATAGAAGCTCTATTAATATTTTGAACACTTGAAAAAAAGTGAGTGAGGCCTTCTCACCTTCTGCTTCATTGTAGACCGGGTTCTCCTATCGTGTTTAGTTTATGATCGCGGAGTCTTTCAGAACGTGTTGACACTATGTAAGTCAGCCTGATCAAATAAATGCATAATTAATATAATTATAAGTTTGGGCATGGACTGTTAGTTCATGGACACAGATGCATTACCTATTGCTGGTGTTTCTACTAGTAAATTAGGATACAAAATACATATATAGTCCTATCCTAAAGTGGCAGTAGAAATCCAGGTCTTAAGAATACTTGGCTTCCAAAAATCATCATGGCAGTTGCGGAAGTTAGTGTTAAAAATAGATGTTTGCAAGGAGAGACATAAAGCAGGAGGAACAAAGAGCAATATTCCAATATACCACTCCAGTGGCTCCCAAGACCAATAGACTCCTTCAGTGGGTCTCAATACCAATTCACACTTTCAGCGGTTTCCGAGACTAAAGCACCCCTTCAGTGGCTACCATGAAAAAAGCACTCCTTCAGTGGCTGCCAAGACCAATGTACTTCTTTAGTGGCTCCTAAGACCAATGCACTCTTTCAATGGGTTTTAAGACCAATTCACCCTTTCAGTGGCTTCTAAGAGCAATGCCCCCTTTCAGTGGCTCTCTTGATCAATGCACCCCTTCAGTGGCGCCCATGACCAGTGCACCCCTTCAGAGGCTCCTAAGACCAATAGACTCTTTCAATGTCTTTTAAGACCAATTCAACCTTTGAGTGGCTGCCATGGTCAATGCACCTCTTCAGTGGCTCCTAAGCCAACATGCTCCCAAGAAAATAGGGTGTGAAACCAACACTACCCCTCCAACCAAAAGTCCCGTTCTTGAGGTCACAAATCTGCAGATGCTTGGACAAACTTGCTCTTCACTCAAGTGCTAATTCCTGAACATGGTATCCGGGTAGTTGAACATGATAGTTCAGCTCCTGGCCTACAACCGCTTGGTGATGTGGCCTACCTTTACCCTTATATAGTCCAACAGTGTTTGATGCTTTTAGGAAGGCTAGAGATGAATGCATATATAGAGGCAGCATCTAAAGTTGTGATTGAGGCCATGGAGATGGGAATGGTGCACAAATGGTACTAATATCTTGGACTGCAGAGTGTGTGGTTTCATGAACTAGAACCAGTCTGACTTTGTTTTGATTCTGATTTTTTTCTGGGGGTGCCCCTCCCACCTGACTCCGGCATGGGTGTTGTCACAGAAGGTTTACAGGATGCATATGGTCAATGGTTCACGCAATAAACATAATGAATTAAACAATAGTAATATACACAGGTTTCTTTATATTTTTTGGTATGTTTTGGTCTTTTGAGGACATCTCTACTATTGTTGTCATTTGGCATTTTACCAGTATATCTTTTATAAAGCTTGACATAAATAAGAACGCACAGATCATGCTGTGTTACTGTTGGCTAGTAGAAGGGAGCACGTTGTTTAACAGAGTATAATTTAATGAATGTTATCCATAGTCAAAGAATGGTATGTGTTTCATAATCTCAAGTGCCAGCGAGGAGCCGGTCCCAGTTAATCAAACAGTAAGTGTGTTGTTATTGTATGGCAGTAGAAAGGAACGAGATGCCAGTTGTAGGCTATGGAAGTTTTAATAAGAAGAATTCAGAAATAAAATCAAATTATGCTACAACACAACTAGTAAGTTTAGTTCAGATGCAAATTTGTCAAAGTAGTAGAGCTTAGTTTGTCAATTGGCACAATACACAGAACCTTGGTGCATTGGATACTGGTCTTACATAAGACTGTTAATAAAACCTATATTAAAGAGAACCGTTCACCTGCCCATAGATGTGCATCTGAGGGCAGCATGTAATGGGCAGTGCTTCATAAACCCTGTCTCACTTGACATTTTCCTCCATTATTTACATATCGGTGCCGTTATATTTGGCGCCCGATATGTAAATAAGCCCCTGAACTGTCAATGGGGCGTTTCTATCTAGCTAAATGGCAAGGGGGCGTGATCTCTTCGCTCTGACACTGTCCAATCAGGTACGGACAGTGTCAGGGCGGCTTGCGCTGTGTTCCCTCCCGCGAGAACACACACAGACTGGGGGTTCTGCAGGGAGCGCTCTCTCTCCCAAATATAACGGCACTGATATGTGGAGGAAGGTAACGGAGGAAGATAGGAAAAAAATGTAAAGTGAGACAGTGTTTGTGAAGCCCTGACTATTACATGATGCACTCAGATGCACATGTATGGGCAGGTGAAAGGTTCTCTTTAAGACTTCAATTCAGCACTACTACATATGTAACTTATATACATCAATTTACACTGTGAACTCCATTGCACAATTATCCGGCAATACAAAAAGACACCAAACGAAAAAAACTTGAGCACCAAATGTTAAACTTAAGTGCTGATCTCCAAGAACAGGACCATTATAGTTTTTTAACTGCAGTAAGTATTCACGGAACAAATACTAATGAAATCAAAGTATCATCCAGTAGACACTGAATAGCTTTCCGAGAAGGTACTGGCTACAACATTGCTTTGAATAGCCACCGCACTTTCTGTCAGGCACTTGCAACCTCTTGTCATTTTATTTGCCCAGCCACTTTATTGACTATTCTAGATATTAAGAATTAAACCAATGTAGTTTAGAAGAAGAACATCAATGCCCTGTTTATAAATAAATATACATTGATGCAGTGCCCATCAGAGTCATGGTATCTAGAGACATGGGCACAGCTTGGGTTGACTTTTGTATGACTTATTGGATAATTTTTGACAATGTTTTGACCTGGGATGTTGTAAGCCTTGGGCCACATGCACATGACCACATTACCATATGCAACATCTACTGATACATAATATGGCACCCATTGAAATCTATTGGACCGTACTGTATCCCTGTGTACCTCCGTCTTCATACATGAACATACAGAGTTTGTTTTTTACAGATTTATATGGAATTTGTGAGAAAAAAAATTAGCTTCGCTTCTAGGGAGAACACGGCACTTTACTGAAGCACCATACGAGACACAGAGATCCGTAATATCGACATTTTTTTTTGTGCCAGATAGCAAAATGTGCACAGAGTATAATAATAATGTAATAATAATACTAATAATAATAATATAAAACTATATATATAAAGCTGTGGAATATGTGGATCCCCAGCTCCCATGGATTGTGTGAACCTTCGCCTCCAATAAACGATCAAGTAAACTCTAGGCTTCCCATTTCCTAGCATAGGGATTAATAGTGGTATGAACCTCCATGAGAAAGGGAACCCATATTGAGTTTTTTTGCCAGGGTTCCTCACTCTGCTATTCAAGTCTTTACACCTTGTAACCTCCAGTCAACCTTCATGGCAAATGCAAACATAATCTGACCATTTTGATGTTAAATTTGCACCCCATTGATCCATTGTCTTGCCCCCTTGTGTCAGTAGATTTATCAGCCATGCGTGATATCTTTAAAATGTTGAGGGGCACATTTTTTTTTGCAGAAATCAGCGCTCACTGTTTCCTTACACTATGTTCAAATGTTTGTCATAGAGGCTTGATATTTTTTCCACACTCAGCTTCATGGGGATTCTGAAGATCAAAGACATGACCTGCTTACCGAAAACCTTCAAAAGATAATTTAATAACAATTAAGAGCCAGGAGACAAAAGAAAATGACAGCACCAAATGTGGTTGTTAATTTCTTTCCCTAACGGGCAAACTAGAGTAGATGCTCAGCCGGCGTTCATAACCCTTAATAAGTCACTTTACTCGATTAAGAGAAATTGATTTTTTTTTCTTCCAATATGGATCCTGGTGATTGTGATAAATGTAGGCCTGGTGTAGGTTTTACTTTCACCCTGCCAGACTTCATTTGTTTTCTAGGCAGCAGGTGAAGGGGTTGGAGAAATGACGCGGTGTCATCATCTGAAGTTGTTGTCACCACTCAGACAGATGCGGAATTGAGTAGTTTAAGTGGATCAGCAGAGCAGCCAGTCGTAAGAGACTCACACAGCAATTATATAGACCTGACACTGGTGCCGACTTAAACCACAGGAAGCCGCGGTGTCATCATTTGTAACTACATCCAATGTGTGTATTTAACACTTGCGTGATGGGAGCTGCAGTGATGAAAACGCTCCCAGATCTGTTATGTATATGACTGTAATACTGGACCTGCATTCAAGGGCCCAAAAATGTCTTTAGAAGCTATGAGAGAAAGTAATCCTGACATTTCATTGCTGCTCTGTATGTACGGTAGCATGCAGTTGTGCTGTGCTAAATATTAAAGGCAAATAATATCATATTTAACACCTTCCCGCACCCAGACGTGCTATTACATCCGGGTGCGGGGGGTGATGTTTGAAGTGTGCTCACACGCTGAACGCGCTCTATATGCTGCAGGTGTCGGCTGTATTTTACAGCGGACACCCGGGACTAACAGCCGGGAGCAGCGATTGCGCTGTTCCTGGCTGTTTAACCCCCTCAAATGCTGCGATCAATTGCGACCCCATCCCCCGAAGTCAGATGAGGGGGTGACGACGGTTATTATGGCAGCCCAGGGGCCTAATGAAGGCCCCCAGGGCTGCCTTCACTCTGCCTCTGTTAAGCCATGTCTGTGGCAGGCCGTAACACAAGCCTGTAAAAATGACGATATACTGCAATACGTTAGCATTGCAGTATATTTTATAAGCGATCTAACGATCACTGGTTCAAGTCCCCTAGGGGTGTGGCAAAAAAGTGTAAAAAAGTTGTTTGTCGTTTTTAGTAGTTTCCCCCCTAAAGTAATGTAAAAAATAAAAAAAGTTAACAATTGGTATCGCTACATCCTTAAAAGTTTGAACTATTACAACATGGCGTTATTTAATGCGCACGTTGAACGCCATAAAAAATGTAAAAAGCCAAAATCGCTCTTTTTTGGTCAACTTAGCTCTAAAATTTTTTTTTATAAAAAGTGATCAAAAAGATTATGCCTCGTTTTACGTCTGAAAATAGGGCTACAATACGTCGGTAAACATCTGCCCACTCATTTGAATGGGTTTGCCGACGTACTGTGCAGACAACCTGTAATTTACGCGTCGTCGATTGACAGCTGTCAAACAACGACGCGTAAATTGACTGCCTCGGCAAAGAAGTGCAGGACACTTCTTTGCAACGTAATTTGAGCCGTTCTTCATTGAAGTCAATGAAGAGCAGCTCAAGATTTACGAGCGTCACAGACGCCTCGCATAATGCGAGGAGGAGCTTTTACGTCTGAAACAACGCAGCTGTTTTCTCCTGAAAATAGTCTGTCTTTTCAGACGTAAAAGACAGTTCACGTGTGCACATACTCCTAGAGTGGAATCTGCTTGTATCTGAAGTCCCAGGAATTGTATAGTTTTTGATACCTTTAAAGGTATCAGTTGCGTAAGGGTTCCGTAGTTTTTGACAGAATGAATAGCGCAGTCGACTACAGTATTCATTCCGGCAAAACTACGGAACCCTTGCTCAACCGAGACAAACGGAAATCCTTTGCACCGGATCCATCACCATTCAAATCAATGGTGATGAAAACGGAAACCTTTGGTTTCCGCTTGTGTCAGTCAGGGTTCCGTTTTGAAGCTCAGACGGAACGTCAGAACAAACCCTGATGCAGATGTGAACGAAGCCTTATAGAGGGCTGCAAAGTCATCCACTGTAATTGATGGAGAACATAAATGACCATTTATTAGAATGGGCGCCTCAAAAATAATTTGAGTACCAAACTGCAAATAGCTGATTTGAGGGACTCACAGAAACTAAATACGACCATTAACAATATAACGTAATATGTATTCAGTAGAGCAGATAAAACACAAATACAACATTGTAACGTAACTGTAGATAAATATGTTGACGTTGCCAATGCTTAAGTGCTCGTCATCCACATAAATCACGTTAAAATACCAAATTAACGAAAATGTTATTTCAAATCCAGTAACAATGGACGCCTTTTATATTAAACCAACTGCC
Source organism: Rhinoderma darwinii (assembly GCF_050947455.1). Taxonomy (NCBI): domain Eukaryota; kingdom Metazoa; phylum Chordata; class Amphibia; order Anura; family Rhinodermatidae; genus Rhinoderma; species Rhinoderma darwinii. Next base: position 444,643,788 of record NC_134688.1, on the reverse strand, counting down.
TAGTACAACAAGAAATGATGAACATTCACCCCCTGCTGAGAGGAGTCTGAATGTGCCATTGACAGATTTACGCTCCTAAAAATATTTGGTATAAAAAGCATTAAAATAACTATGAATGAAATGCTGGAGCCAATTTTATATTTGCAGATCATGGAACATCATGCGACTTTGCTACTGAACAGATGGCATTGTTCCTTTGTTGCTAAACTCCGCCATCTGATACTTTTCAGTTTTTTCATTTTTCATGTGTAGATAATTATGAGCAAAGGTCAATCATTGCCCTATCAACGCAGATCCTAAATGCATCAGATGGCAATTGCCAGGCTGTGAATGACAGGCTTGTCAAATTTATCAGACTTAAATATTGCTTTACTTTCTCCTGGCTTCTCACAAGGAGCAAATAATTCCTGCATTTTATTCATAAGTTCAGCGACCATATGTGACTTTATACCGTTATTGTGCTGTTGTAGACGACTCTACTAGTTTACTGCGACTGTAATCAGTGATTAATTCTTTTCTGGAACAGTACCATTTTGCTAGATAGATAGATAGATAGATAGATAGATAGATAGATAGATAGATAGATAGATAGATAGATAGATATGAGATAGATAGATAGATAGATAGATAGATAGATAGATAGATAGATAGATAGATAGATAGATATGAGATAGATAGATAGATATGAGATAGATACAGTGGCGTAACTACCGCCGTAGCAGCCGTAGCAGCTGCTACGGGGCCCGCGGCATGAAGGGG